>NC_031789.1:1333401-1396811 GCF_001522545.3 Parus major
CTGTGGGATCTCTGGGAACTCGCCCATCACGCCACCTTCTCCGGCGCTGTTGCCACTAGGTGACAGTCTTGGTCCGGCGTGTTCCTTGGTATCCACACGCTCACGGCCCCCGGGAACGCTCTGGAATGTGAACTCGGACAGGAGGGACATCCCTTGGTGGGGAGGAAGGGCTGGGACCAGCGGGCTCTTCCCGAGGATGGATCAGGCATTGGAGGTGCCCTTGCAAAGCTCTGTTCCCACTGATGGCAGGGCAGGATGTGCCCTCAGGAACCATCAGTGACGCTCCTTGGGCTGGCTCTGACCCCGGGGAGGGTCCATCACTCCAGGAGGGGTCAGAGGCTGTGCTGGGTCAGCTCTCAGTGTCCCCTCCGTGAGGCTCTGGGGACTCTGCACAGGTTGGAGAGCAGCTCTGTGCCTCGGGAGGTGGGACAGGGATTGCATGGAATTGCCACAGCAAAAACGGGCTGAGCAGGGAGGGCCTGGCAAGGCTGGAGGGGCTCTGTAGGTCACTGTGATGGGTTTGGGCTCTGAAGTGTCTGTCAAGGAAAGGAGCTTTACCTGAGAGCCAGGAAAAGGTGGAGAAACCCCTGGTGGTCACTGAGCACCATCAAGGGGCCCTTTTGCAGTGGAAACAGGCTGGATTTAGCAGGGGGCTGTTCCTGTAAACCCCAGGAGCTGCACTTCAAGGTGTTTGGAGTCTCCACCTCTGCTCCACACAAGCTGAGCTCCAGCAGGGGCAGGCAGTGGAGGTGTGCAGATGAAACCAGAACTCGATGTAGTTAGCCAGGCTCTGCCCAAATTCACACCCAAGGAAGGACATCCTGAGAGTGCCTTGCACTGTTGGACATCGCTGTGTCACACCCTGGGCTGCCTGGATGTCCTCACAGAAATCTCTCAGCTCCCAGTTTGACTTTCTCTGCCTCAACACTTTTTTGTTTTGCCATGTTGATGCTTGGGTGGCTGTTGACAACCTGGTTTTGCTTTCCCTGCTAGTGGTGCTGGAGAGCAGAGCTGGTGGAGTCCATGATCCCTGCAGATGTGTCCAGAAACACAGCACAGGGAGACAGCCAGGACAGCTGCTGGCACGGAGAAGCTTTTGCAGGGACAATGGTAGGATTTGGTCTTCATTTCAAGGCAGGTTTTTTAAAAACCCATTTTGCTTCAATCAGTTCAGATTCCCTTCCCCAGCAAACACATCCAAACCAAAACCTCCCATGTGTGGAGGATGAGCTGTGGATGTTGGGAAGAGGCTGCCCAGAGAAGCTGGAATCCCTGGAAGTGCCCAAGGCCAGGTTGGAACAGCCTGGGGTAAAGGAAGGTCCATGGCAGGAGCTGGGAATGGGATGAGCTTTAAGGTCTCTTCACACCCAAACCATTCCACGACTCCATGACTCTGATCCAATCTCCTTCCCAGAAGGAAAAGCTCTGGAGACAAACTGGGATGTTCCTAATGCTGGGATGAGAAGGAAGGCTGGCTTTGCACTGTGCCATCACTTCCTTGCTGTGGATCCAGCTGGGATAAATCTGTGCTGCTCTGTTCACTTTTCCTGCCTGGGGAGGCTGCCCAGGGTGGGCTTGGGGTGGGGTTTCCCTCTTCTGGGAAAAGGAGGAGGAGGGAACTGAGGTTTTCCTGGGGGGAAAAGCTTTTCTAAGGAAACCTCCTGCTGCAATCAGAGCCTGGCATGTGCAGCCCTGTGACAGCGGGGTGGCCAGGGAGGTTTGGCTGGGAGCATCCAAGGAGAGGATCCTGGGCAAGCAGAGGGAGGGCAGAGCCTGTCCTGGCACAAGTGGCTGTTTCCCAGTGGCAGCCTGACACGGAGATCCCAGCAGGATAACCCCGTGGGTTTGGGTCCCTGCCTCCCACCTCCCCATCCCTTACTCAGAAATTATTTCCAGGCCTGGAATGCCCATTCAGGAGCTGGGAAAAAAACACAACAAATTTGTTGGAAAGGTGATTGGAAAAGCAGGACTTGGTGAAGAGGCTGATTTCTGCCCGGGGTGGGTGCACATCTGGCTCTCACCCACACATCTGCAGCACAGCTTCCCAGGGAAGTGTCAAGGAAAGCTTTAGGGAGGAACGGGCAGCAGCTGCCTGTGCCTGGACCTGGGGGCACAGGGTGGGTGCCAGGGGCACAGCCTCAGCTCTCAGGGCTCTGCTGGAGCCACTGCCCTCAGCCCTGGTCTCCCCCAGCAGAAATCACGGCCATTTGTTGGGAAAATCCCACTTTTGGGCAGCTGGGTCATTAACAAACCCCAAGCAGTCCCTGCCCAGCAGCCTGAGGTGTTTGCCCCGAGTGTGGAGGTGTGGAATTCCCAGCAGCACAGACACTCAGCAGCGTTTGCTGAGCTGGCTCCTCTCACTTGTTGCCTCCCAGGGCAGGTTGCTGTGGCTCCATCCAGGATTGCAGGGAGGGAGGGAGGGAGCTGGGCTGCCCCGAGGCCACTCCAAATAACCCTGGAGCAGAGAGACCAGGCTCTGCCTCGTCTCTGCTCCTCCATCCCTGGCTGCAGGAATCACTGCTGGAATATCTTCCAGCGACTCCTCTGCCTGCTTCCCGAGGGCTGTTGTGTGCAGCTGTTGGTTGCTTTTTTGGTTTGACTTCGCAAAATTTTGCTTTTTATAGCCCGATGTGGAAGATGGAGCCTGGAACTCGGAGCTGCCGGCCGGGTTTGGCCCCGGACCTGCTGGCCCAGGTGCCAGGTGCCTCCAGGCAGGGATGGCAGGGATGGCAGGGATGGGAGGGATGGCAGAGGATGGCAGGGATGGCAGAGCACGGGGCTGTCTCTTTAAGGCAGAAACGGGAACTCTCTGGCTGCCACTTTGTGGAGTTTAGCCCCGATCCCTGTTTTCATTAGCGCTTCATTTCATCTCCTCCTCTCCCCCCCCAGCCCCACCTCCTGGATCGGCATTTCTGCATCCTTTGTGTGCATCCCCAGCAGCAGGTGAAAGTCGGGCTGGCACCTGCACACACCCACTCACACCTCCCTGCGGGCTGGACGCTCCTCTGCCGCTGGAGACATCCCTTCCACACTCCGGATCTTCCTCCTCCCGGCCGGGCTCGCCTGGGAGCATCCCGCTCCTCGCCTGAGGCTGCTCCGCCGCTCCTGCACGGAACGGCTCTGGCACTGGGACAGAGCTCTGCAGGAACCCGGCTCAGCTCGGGGGTGACAGCTGAGCCTCGGGGGACCGGAGCATCCTGGAGACCAGAGCATCCCCAGCGTCCAGGGGATCCTGGCATCTGGAATATGCTGGGATGCAGAGCTGAAGTATCCTGAGTGCAGAGCATCCAGAGCATCTCGGTGTTGTGTTATTCCCTGCTCCAGAGCATCCAGAGCATCCTGGCATCTTGAGAACGCTGCCATCCAGCTCGTCCCCAGGCTCCAGGAGCAGCATCCAGGGACATCCCAGAGCAGGGGGATTTACAGGCACGAGGAACTGCTGTGAGTAAAGGGGAGGGGAGCTCGGTCCTGCTGATCGGCTCCTGGGAATGTCACTCTGCCCCGAGTGCCACTGAAGAGACAGAGTGGGGGAAGAGAGGGAGAGGAGGAGAGGAGGAGGGAGGACGGGCACAGAGAGGAGAGAGATGATCCTCCTTCATCCCCAGGGATGATCACGTAGCACAGGCCACGCCGGAGAAGGTCCCCAGCCCCAGAGCCAGCCCTGCCCCCGGCTCCTCATGGAGGGGGACCTGGGGGCCCCCAATGCCAGCGTGCTGGGGGAGCACTCCCTGCTCGTGGGCAGCAGCTGGGTGGCCGCTTTCCTCTGCTTCATCATCCTGCTGACCACGGCGGGCAACTTCCTCCTCATCCTCCTCATCCTCACCCAGCGCTCCCTCCGCAACACCTCCAACTATTTCCTGGTGTCCCTCTTCATGTCGGACCTGATGGTGGGGCTGGTGGTGATGCCCCCGGCCATGCTCAACCAGCTCTACGGCCGCTGGGTGCTCAGGGGGGACTTCTGCTCCCTCTGGGCCTCCTTTGACGTCATGTGCTGCAGCGCCTCCATCCTCAACCTGTGTGTCATCAGCCTGGACCGCTACCTGCTCATCACGTCCCCGCTCAGGTACAAGCTGCGCATGACGTCCTGCAGGGCCCTGGCGCTCATCCTGGCCACCTGGAGCTTGGCAGCGCTGGCCTCCTTCCTGCCCATCAAGATGGGGTGGCACGAGCTGGAGTTTGAGGTGCGGCCCCTGAACGTCACGGGGCTGGGGGATGAGGATCAGTGCCGGCTGCTGGTCAGTCTGCCCTACGCCCTGGTGGCCTCCTGCCTCACCTTCTTCCTGCCGTCCGCCGCCATCTCCTTCACCTACTGCCGCATCCTGCTGGCCGCGCGCAAGCAGGCCGTGCAGGTGGCTTCCCTCACCTCCAACGTGGCCACCACCGATGAGGCCACCCCACAGGTAAGGTTCCCTCAGGGGCAGAGCCCACGGTTCGGGTCCCTCGGCTGTTTCTGCCTCCTGGATGGCCTCGGGGTTGGATGTGACAACCGCAGGGAGGGAGATTTTGGGCACCACGCACCTCCCTGAGATCCTCTGAGGTGCCCCACGCCTTGTCCCAGCAATGGAGAGCTCTGAGAGCTGCTCACAGGCACAGAAATACCGTCAGCAGAAGCAGAGAAATAAATAAGATTCAGGCAAAAATGCTCAGCAGTGCAAAATAAACGCAGTTTCACCCCCCTCCTCTTGGCTGGCGTCATCCCCGAGGGGTTTAATCTTATCTGACTTTCCACTCGTAAATCCTGGCCGTGGTGGGTGTGAGACATACGGGGGAGAAGGATTTTAACTAATAGCAAATGCCAGATTCCCGAGAGCACCTTATTTTGAACAGAAGCTTCTATTTTTGTTACCTGCTCTATAACAGGAGCTGCCAAACCCCTCCTCGTGCGCTCGCCGGTGGAACCGGAGTGTGTGGGTTTTATAACAAAAACGTGGCTGCACTTGTTTGTATTTCTCCAGGAGAAGGTAATTGCCACTAAATCTAACAGCTTTAATTCCCTGTAATAGGCTTTATTGACCTCATATCCTACAGGGAAAAGGCAAACTTAATTGCCTTTAAATGCCTTGATTTAGTTTGTTCTTTCTGAGAGCAGAGCCAGGACTCCGGCCAGCTCCCCCACACGTGATGAGCTGCGGCAGACGGTCAAGAGGAAAAGGAGGATTAAAGAATAAACAGAAAATATCATAAAGTGTTTATTTTCTCACAGGATGCCAGGTTTTTGGATTCCACAGAGTCAGGGGATGCTCAGGGCTTTGCTGTGCCATGGAAGAGCAGCATCCATCCCCCCTGTCATTCAGCTGAGGCCCAAAAGGTTCCCTGAAGCCCCAAATTGGCTGAGGAACAAGGAGTCAGCCAGGGAACCCTCAAATTTCATTTTTTAACCTTTTTCACCTTCATCTCATTTTAGAGGTTTTTGTTCTCATTTGTTTTCGGGCCAGAAGCTGAGTTGAAACAGGGCATCATTTAATTACAGGGGAGGGCTGAAATAATCACTTAATTTTAGATTGCAGGAGGGGATGGAGGGCTGGGTTGTGCTGTTTGGAGGCTGAAATACTTCATGTCCTGCTTTTAAAACCATGATTAGTTTTTTTGCTGTAATCAGCAGCTGGAGCTGCCTGTTTAAGGCATGGACTGAGCTGGGTTTTTCTCTAAAGAGCAGCCTAATGACAAACACCCTCTTTTACAGGAAATAAAATCAGTGTTGAGGCTTTCTATTGCTTCCCCTTCCTAATTTGTGTTTTGGGGCTTGCGGTGTGTGTCCAGCTGCCGCCCCTCGGAGAATGGAATCACTGGCAGGGTTTTTTGCAGGATCTGGAGCCCCAAATGTCACTTTTCTTGGGCAGAGGTTGGTGGTGGGGGGAGTTGCCCACCTCTCCCTGTCTCCGGCCGCAGGTCCCACGCGCCCCGAGCCAGCCCCTGACCGGCAGCGAGAGCAGGAGGTTCAGCAACAAGCACAGCAAGAAGGCTCTGAAGGCCAGCCTGACCCTGGGCATCCTCCTGGGCATGTTCTTCGTGGCCTGGCTGCCCTTCTTCGTCACCAACGTGGCACAGGTAAGAGCCTGGGCGGGAATTATGTCGGGTTTCCAGAAGTTTTTGCTTTGGAATGCAGCTGGGTTCAATTGGAGGCACCAGAAGGTCTCGCTGGACCTCTGAGACCAAGGATGCAATTCCCCAGGGAACAACAGCAAGGAAAAAACCCTTCAAATGGGATTTTAATGTTTCCTTTGAAAGGGGGATGTTGTTGTGCTGGGGAAACCCCTCTGTGCTGGGGCTGAGGCTGCTAATCCCTGCTGTGCCCATCCAGGCAGTTTGTGGCTGTGTCCCGGCTGGATTCTTCGATGTGCTCACCTGGCTGGGTTACTGCAACAGCACCATGAACCCCATCATCTACCCACTCTTCATGAGGGACTTCAAGAGAGCCATGGGCAAATTCCTGCCCTGCTGCCGGCGCTCGGCGGAGCCCCGGCCCAGCGCCATCTCCCTGTCCATGAGGAACTCCAACAGCGGCCCCCGCGCTGCCACGTCCCTCAAGAACGTGCTCACCCTGCAGGCTGACACCGACTCTGTGGACTCTGGGGCAGTGGGGAGCGAGCCCAGGCTGCTCCCGGCCGGGCCGGGCCATGGAGCTCGCTCCATCGGCCTTTGGGATGCGGAGCCGGCGGACGCGGAGCTGCAGCTCGGCACCCCCGTGGCCTGAGCGCGGCACACACAGCTCGGTGTGCTGGGAAGGATCCCCCAGCAGCCCAACACAAACCCTCTGGAGCTGATTTGGGAGCCATCTCCCAGATTCCCTGTTCCAGCAGGCGGTGCAGCTCGGGGAGAGGACGGTGGCCCCGGGCACTGTCACAAGGAGGATCAAACCATGCCAAGCCAGGTGTTGCTGCTGAATTAACCTGCCTTGTCTCTCTCTTTTTCATCCCTCCTGTGCTCACCACCACCATTCCTGAACCCTTCCTGTGGCCTTTCCACCTCTGGCGAGCCTGAACCTCAGATTCCAGACTCTGTGGTGCCCTAACCTCAAACCAAGGCTTGGTTTTGCACGCACAGAGCTCAGCAGATCTTCTCTGAGTGCACCGAGGGAAGCGGTGGAAAAACATCCTCATGGACAAGAGGTCTGGGGCTGCTCCAGCAGGAACACTGAGCTTTGGGGCTACACCACGTCCTCCTGGAGCTGGATCTCACCCCTGGAGTCGTGGCTGTCTCGGGTTCCTGTCGCACAGCGCCGTGTCTCGTCACGCAGAGCTGCGCTGCGGGGGCTCAGTCTGGTGCACAGTGTCCAACACTGATTTTTGGGTGTTCACTGGGGGTGTGGGGTGACACTCACAGTGACTCTGTGGGTGTCTGGCAGTTGTAACGGGATCAGCTCCTCCCACAGGCTCCATCCCACTCCTGGCACAGGACCACCTCACTTTCCTCTGACAATTCCTCACGGCCTCGATGATGCAATTAGAAAATACACTTTTTTTCCTCCCTTCAAATAAGAATCTGAAGGAATATTTTAAATGACAATGCCAGCCCCCTCCCCAGAGCCATAAGCAGAGGGAACGCTGAGTAAATGTGACAAGTGAGCATTTAAAAAAATCAATAAAACAAATTATTTTAGTAAATTCTTCCTCAAGTGCCTTTGGGCTGGCAGTTGGCTGCTGTGCCCTCCCTGAACCCTTCACTCCAAGCCTTCTGCCTAATTCCAAGACTGTTCTCCTGGAGCTCCCTGACATCCAAACAGACACAGAGCATCCCCTGGATACGGGATGCTGGAAGAAGCAGCCACACACCTTCAACTGAAACACTTCCAGTTTCCTTTCCACGCTGCCCATGGATGTTCCAGAACTGGAATTTGTATGACCAACCCAGCATTTCTCTGCCACAAATCCCTTGGGAGCCAGGGATGAGTGACTGAGGACTCAAACCTCCAACTGCTCCATGCACTTGGAGCCTGGGGCTGGTGTTGAGCACCCAGATCAGGATGTGCATCTTCCCACAGTGGTTTTATATAAATACAAGCTTGGACTACAACCTGGGTTGAAAAGGAGTAGAAAAAGGCACTGTGGAGTTTGTTAGGTACCAAATCAACCTCTGGAGATGGACAGAGAGAGAGGGAGAGTCGCCTCTTCAAGCCAAACGTTCAAAAGCAATAATTCCTTACTGTCTCAGGCAGTTCTGTGTAATTGTGGACAAACCCTGAGATGAGCAGAGAATCTCATCCCACCTCTGCAGCCAGTGGCACCAACAGCAGCAGGAAAAACAGCCCCATCCCTGTGGGATCCCACAGCCAGTCCCTCTGGTCTCTGCAGCGAGGCACCAGCTCAGAGCTGGGCAGGTCTGAGCCCCCTGGGATGATGGATTTGGGGAGAGGACACTGTAACCAAACCATGGTGCTCTGCTGAGTCACAGCATCACCCCCAACCCCTGCCTGACTCCATGGGGAGTGATCTGCAGGTAAGGTTTGCTGGGAATGGAAGGAGAGGGGGGATTAACGTGGCTGCTGGGTCAGTGGGGAGGAGGAGGAGGAGAACCCTGTGTGAACCCAAACTGGAAGGTGCAATCCCAGTATTTCCCCTCTCATGAGTCAACAGGATCCCCCAGATGGGGGTGGGAGAGTTTGAACCCTCCCTTGTGGCAAAGCATAAAACCCCAAAAGTGCCCCAGAGGAGGGTTACCCACCTGCCACACTCCTGCCAGATGCACTTGCCTGGGCTCAGCAGCAAAACAGGCCAGAAAAGGGGCTTTTATGGAAGATATTGATCATTCCCACAAGGTTCTGGAGCTGTACTGGCAGGGGATGTAGAGCTGGATCCTTCCCTCTACTCTGAGACTGGGGATGAAGACAGTGGAGCAAATGAACTTTTCTGGAAGGAGGTAGAAATCAAACAGATCCATGTTCATCCTGTGCCAAGCACTGGTTTAGTTCTAAGCCAATTAAAATGATGTCTGGATGGGGCTTTTAAGGCTGGAGAAGTCTTGGGACACAAAAGCCAAGTCTCAGTGGGTTGTTGGCTTGGAGAGCCTGAGAGGAATTTTCATAAACCATCCAAAACCTCCTCGGTTTTCCTGCTGCTTTCACCCAGGATCCCAAACATGTTTCTAACAGGAAAAGGGCCTCCAACACCACAGCCTGGAGACAGAGAAATAATCTTGGAGATGAGAAAGCGCCTGAGCCCTGGCAGCAAACCTGCAGCAGGCAGGGGAAGGAAGCCTGGCAGCCTTTCCCCTCCTGGTCAGCAGAGCCGGAGAGCAGATGTGGATCCATCCAGAGTGGGGCAGGCAGAGCTTGGAACACACCTGAGATCCTCAAACCAAACTCATCTCCAGTGGAAAAATGTTTTCTAGCAACCAACCCCTCTGTGAAATGCCTAAAATCACCTCAGAGCCACCTGCAGAACACGGTGCCGAGGGGTGCAGCTGCTTCCTGCAGGGATTTGGATGGGATCTGTCGAGGATTCCTGAGGAGCAGCGCAGACTCCGGCAGGAATCAGCCCTCTCTCGCCCCGGGGAGGTGCCGTGGGTGGCTTTGATCCAGTGCCACACTCTCCTCTGGAGGGGCTGGAAATGCAGCTCCACCAGCTCCATCCTCTGGGAATCTCAGTGCCACGGATGTGCTGACAGTGGTTTTTGTGCTGCTCTGCTCTGGTTTGCTCCTTTCCCCGCTGCCTGCTCCTCGCTGTCCGTGCTGTGTGAGCCGTCTGGGCAGGGAGGTGAGGCTTCTCCCAGGGCAGAGCTGGAGCAATTCTGTCTGTGAGTGCAGCTGGCTGGGAGAGCCTCACTCCCAGCCTCATCCTCCTCTTTCCTGGTGTTTTCCTCTCCCTGAGCCTTGCTGCCAGCTGCCCGCTGGGATTTCTTGGCTTGAGGGGAAAAACGACTGCCACTGCCCTTCTCCATGGGCTGGAATTCCTTGGTTTTAATGCCCACAGCTTTTAGGATGGTGTCCATCTGCTTCATGTAGTCCAGGTGGCCGTTTACCTGCAGGGAAGAAGAATCCTGTGAGTGGAGAACCCACAGGGATCCAGCTCAGCCAAGTCCTTCATCCCAACAGCCACCACTGCCTTGGGTTTGGCTCTGTCAGATGGAAAAAATGAGGTTGGAGAAAAAAAAGCACAGAATCATGGAATTGTTAAGGTTGGAAAAGATGTTTATGATCATCAAGTCCATCATGCTGAGGCCACCACTAACCCATGTCCCCAAGTGCCACATTCACCTGTTTTGTGAACACTTCCAGGAGTGATGATTCCACCAGTGGGGTAAGTGCAGGTGTCCATCGAGCAGCCTGAAGTGGCTGCAGTGTTTGGGGCATGCTCTGGTGCTGGATGACTTTTCCTCTCAGATGTTTAAAAGCCTGGGCCTGGATGAGTTCCACCCCAAAAATCCTGGGTGCCAAAAGGCTAAAGGAGGAGCTCTGCCATGGGGAGAGACACCCAGGCAGGAGAGCTCTCTTAGTTCAGTTGCCTGCTCTTGCTAAAGGTGTCCTCCAGGTGCCTCAGCTCCCTTGTAAAAGCCAAGATCATCTTATTTAAATTAGGACAGAGTCATTAAGCCTCACACAGCTCCCAAGCTGAGATTCTTGGCTGGAAGCTGCACTGATCCATCCCTCCCTGTATAAAACCGGGAGCACAGGAGTTATGGCTTCATAAACCAAATAAAGTCAACAGTACACATAAAAACCCAGACAGTTTTATTGTAAGATGAATTCCACAAGAAGATAACCCCTTCTGAGATGGATATTGTAAAGTTCCCTTCCAATCAGGGCACAGGAGGAGAGGAAATCTCCTCTGCAGGTGATTGTTCCTGATGCTGAAGGCCACGTGGCTGGGGAGGCTGAAATTCCTTCCCCATTCCAGGTGTCCCGAGCGTTTGATGCACCAACAGCATCCCCAGATCCTCCAGCATCTCTGGTAAATCCAATTTGTAGCTGTTTAAATCTTCCTGAGCCAGCCAGAGAGCTGTCCTGACCTTTTATTTTCCCAAACCTTGCTGGTAATTAGGGAATTTGCAGGGCAGGGAATACCCATAACCTCAGTGCCAGGATTCCTGCTCCTCAGACACTCCCCCAGGGAGGGAGGTGATGGGAAGAGCTCTGTAAAGATCCCAGCCCTGCACCCTCTGCTCATCTCCTGCTTGCTCCTGCCTGGTGCCAGAGCAATCCTTCAGCTGCCCCTGGATCCCTGGAAGTGTCCAAGGCCAGGCTGGACAGGGTTTGGAGCGATCTGGGGCAGTGGAAGGTGTCCCTGCCATGGCAGGGGGTGGCAGGATGGGCTTTAAGGTCCCTCCCAACCCAAACCATTCTGTGGGATTCATGCCAGCACCAGGGATCCCAGCACACCTCTCCCAAAGCTAAAGAAAACCTTTTCTCCACAAATCCAACCCCCCAAGCTGTTTGTGTGAAGCAGCTTTGGAGGGGCACATTTGGCTGCACTGAGGGCTTGGAGCAAACAGAAGGATTTAATCAGCACGTCAGGAATACAAATATGTGACTTCAATCTGTCCAGATGGCTCAACGGGCTCTGGGTGTTTTGAGCAGATTAGTTAATTAAAATAACCATGGAAGGACTGGGAGCTGTGGACATTGTCCTCTGGAAAAGGAGGACTGCTCAGTCAGAGGGGCTGGAGGAAGGAACGAGCACAGCCTTGGGCAAGGTGGGTAGAGAGAGGAAGGAACTGGAGTTACTGGGAGCAGGGGCTGAAGGCTCTTGGTTTGCTGCATTCAGAACCTCTCCAGTCACACCATCTGCCTGCCCTGCCTTGGGAATTCTCAGCCTGTTGTTACTGAGTCATTAGTCAGAGAGAACAAATTTCCTTTGCCACCCTAAGGACTGATTTTCATTACTCCTCAGTATCCAGCAGCTTCCACTAAAACAACAGGGAATTCCTCTTCCCTGAGCACCACAATCCCTGGGAGAGGCTGGGTGTGAGCCATTCTGAGCAGCTCATGCAGCTGAAAGAGAAGCTGAGACCTTGTGAGAGTCTGTGCCTCCTGCAGCTCTGCTCACTCTTCCAAGGAAACTCACTCCTTCCTCTAGAGGAGAGGATTCCATAAAACTGGACCAGAGCAGCCCCTGAGAAATATAAAAGGAGGGAGGGAGGACTCTGCTGCACTGAGCCACCAGCAAAAGAACAGCAAACAAACTGCCTTGCCACTTTAAAGCCATCCTGGTGGGAAAACCCAGCAATTCCAGCTCTCTAAAGCCTGTTTTCATCTTCAGCCTGAAAGCCTGAATTCCTCTGCTGGGCAGATGGTGCTGGAGATGGGAAGGGAACATCCACAACGTTGTCAATAAAAACTTTAAAGGGAAATAAAGCACTATTTTAATATTTGTTGGAACAAAGTGCAAGGGGGAATTTAGGACAAAAGGAAGAGTGTGCTCACCACCAGAGTAAATACATTTCTGCTTGTTGTAAGGAAAGCAGTGGGGTGGGTTTATTGGGATTGTTTAGGTGACTTCTCCCAGCCATATTTGACTTTATGATTGCTTTGACTCACTGGGAGCCACGAGCCAGCTGCCTCTGGCTCCAGTGCCATGCCAGGTGATCTCCAGAGGACAAAACTGGTGGCTTTGCCCAGGGGGATCCATCAGCCCATCAGCTCAGCAGGTTTGGAAAGGTTTCCAAGTCCAAACCCACCCCAAAGTATCAAAAATGTCACTGAGCACAATCAGTTGTGATGACTGAACTGCCAGGGAAGTGTTTCTGTTGGACACAGAAGATTAAGAATCCTGGCTTCTCTCTGGTTTGACCCTCAGGAGCATGTCCTGGAGCAGGGAGGGCAGGGAAAGGGCTGGGAGAAAGGAGACATTCCCCAAAATCCTGGCTCTGCCATGGGCTCAGGCACAGCACTGATGTCACAGGGACAAGCTCAACACAGCAAGATAACACTTCACTGCTCACTCCAGAGCCAAGAACCTTCAGATCCCATCCAGTGTCCTTCAACAACAGCTCCTCCACCCATCCTGAGCCAACACAGGAATGCACGTGGCTCCAAATGCTCTGCTCAGCTTCCCTCCTGCTCCCCCTCACCAAACCCCCCATGGATTCCCAGGGAATCACTGTGGAGGCAAGCAGTGTGGTGGGGAATGCTCAGTCACTCATACACCTGAGAATTTCACTGCTTTGAGGTGTTTTAAGCCCATCAAGTCCAAAGATCAACTTTATTCTGCAGCAAAAGATCCCCTCGAGTTCAAACATCTCTGCAGAGCTTGGTTATTTCAGCAGGACCAGCAAGAACCTTGGAGGGGATCCTTCAGGATTCCCTTTTGGCTAATACTGTCTGTTTTCATAGCAAATAGTATTTTATGGGGGGTGAAGGAGTTTGTGGAGGGAGCTGCAGGTTCTGGAGCTCGGTGGATAACCACAGCTCACCTCCCAGGAGCCCTCACCTGCCCCAGGTGTCACACACAGAGTGAAACCAAACAGCAGAGCCAGCTCTGGGTGTTGCTGTTTCCACTCTCCCTTTCCCAGAGTTACAGTGAATGTGTTGTCCAGGACAAGCACTGCTCTCCAGCCCTGCCCCAAGCTCCACTGCTGGGTCTGGGAGCTGTCAGTGCAGAAGGGAAGAAGCTGCTGCTTTCCAAAAACTCCTCACTTGTGGATGCTGCCTCCACACAGCCCAAGAGGTGGCACAGCTGATGGATTGCAGGGCTCCCAAACTCTGCCAGGCTATCCCTCAAAATCCAGTCAGCTCTGCCAAGCTGGCAGGCTCCTCCACTCACAGATATCCCCACATGTCAGTGAAAGCCTTAATTCTGAGTCTGGCTACATCCTGCATGACAGAGAGCATCCACAGAATCCCAGAACGGTTTGGGCTGGGAGTTTCAAGATCCAATTCCATCCCTGCCATGGCAGGGACACTTTCCACATTCCCAGGTTGCTCCAAGCTGTGTCCAAACTGGCCTTGGGCACTTCCAGGGATCCAGAGGCAGCCACAGCTTCCCTGGACAACCTGTGCCAGCCCTCCCCACCCTCACAGCCAGGAATTCCATCCCAATATCCCATCTAACCCTGATCTCCAGCAGTGGAAGCCATTCCCTGTGTCCTGTCCCTTTTCTCAAAGTGACACAGTGAATGCATCCACTAATTCACAACTTGCAATTTAAATGGATTTATTAAAAAATTGATCCTGTCCATCAATTGAATGGATTCATCAATTTGAATTTTGCACCTGCAGCAGTGGTGAATCCTGGGCATCAGAAAGTCCTTGAGAAACCAATAAAAATATATTTGAGGAAAAATTGATAGAGTTGAATTTATTTTGGAAATCCTGAAATGCCATTTGAATTATTCCTCTTTAATGTTTCTATTTCTGCTCTGACAAATTGAGGGAATAGATTTATTCTGCTGAGGCTCAAAGGCTTTGCTTTCACATCATCCCTTTGCACAATCACAATCCTCATGGACAGAATAAAGCACTCAATTCTTATTTTTCTGCTCATTTCAAAACTCACTTGACTGGTAAAAGATCTCTTTTCATTGCAGTGATATTTTTTGAGCCAGACTGTAATTTTTTTCCTGCAATCATCTTTCAGCCACAACAGATTGATCCAGTCATTGTCACCTCTGGGGTGGTAATTGAGGGATGTTCCCTTCAGACACCCTCAGGCAATTCCACACCAAGGAAAGAGCTTTTTCCAAGACTTTTTTCCCAGCAAACTTTGATGTTTTGTGTTGAAAATTCTGAGCAATCACTGGCTTTTGCTGGATTCATCCACTGCTGAAAACCCCTCTGCCAGCTTTACACTCAATTTACCTCCAGCAATTCCAAGAGGAAGATGGAGAGGAGTAAAATACAGAATATAACAAGAAAACCCAGGAAGCAAATGGAGGAATCAAATTCTGGAGGTCTAAGAGGACATTTAGATTGGAATGAGGGAAAATTCCTCCATGGAAAGGGCTGCTCAGCCCTGGCACAGGGCAAGGATGGAATTCCCTTCCTGGGAGGGATTTAAAAGCTGTGTGGATTTAAAACACATTTTTTGGGGACATGGGTTAGAGGTGGCCTTGGCAGTGCTGGGGGAACAATTGGCCTCAATGGTCTCTTGAGAGCTTTTCCCCCCTCACCAATTCCACGATTCTAAGATCCATCCCTGCTCTCCACTGGACTTTCAGCCACACATTGCCTCTAAACCTGCAAGTTCATCCCTGATTTCTGCTGCTGTGAAACATTCCTGACCTGTTGCTGACTCCTGAGCCTCCCTGGTGGTGCTCCTTGAGCAGTTCTGCAATATTCAAATATTAATTCTGACTGCACTGAACAAATTCTCCAGGGAACAAACAGCAATCAGGATAATCCCCTGCAGCTCCACCACTTCCTTGGTCTCTAACAGGTGCTGTCAAATAAATCCACAGAATAAATCAGCCTCTTTGTAACCATGAGGAAGGATTTTATAACTGCGTTTGCTGAGTGGGAGGACGTTTTTCTCTCTGCTTTTTCACTGACAGTCAGATAAAAACCACACTAATCGAGAGAGACATGAGACAGAGGCCTCAGAGGTGAACTCCTGTTTATACTGAGGGCTCCTAATCCTCCACTCATTTGAGGATTCTGGTGTTACCACAGCAAAGAGAACCAAGCTGTTTGGATCCAGACCAGCTGTCATTATGGATGGACCAGGAGATGCCAAAAATACTGATGGGTGCCTTTGGAGTATTTTCATGCTGAGCACCCTTGCATCAGCTATATTTATTCTTCTATCACAGCTTGTCCTTCTCCTGGCAGGACACTCACAGGGATCTCCAGCAAGGGCATCTGCAGGGGTGGAGCTGGTCTCCATAAAGTAAATACCTGTAGCTCTATATATCTCTAAATATCACTAGGTATTTTTCTGTTATGCTACTGCACTGTCCTTGCAGAAAAATTCATCTTTGCTTTCTTGCCACTTTAAAAAATATTGCCCCTGGATATTTCCTTCCCCATTCTTGCTCCTTTTATTTCTAAAATGTTCACCAGAATGCACTGGATTTCTTCCCGTGGTCTGGAAAATGGATCAAGGCAATGACACCTGCTTAACATACATTTTTCCTCCCCAAAGCTTTGCAGTGAGATGAAGGAAGTGTCAATTCCTTCTGAAGGAGAGCAGCTCTGGGACTGACTGCTGGCAGCAGGCAGGCAGGATGCAGACACACAGCCTTGGGAGATGTGCAGGGAGAAGCTCTGCAAACCTTATTCATTCAGCTGAAATGTAAATGCTGCTCCTCTGAGGGGAGGGGAGGGGAGAGGCTGCTGTGATCCAGGCAGGATAAAGTGTGCAGGGTTTTTCTGGGGGGTTTCATGCTTCCAGGAAGCAGAGGCTCATGAGGAGGAGGGTCTCTGAAGAGAGCTCAGCAAGAGAGGGGTGACATGGACTGACTGACAGGAAACATCACCCCCGTGCTGCCACTTGGCATCTTGGACCATTTTCATTCCAGCAACAGATGTCAGAGAGCAAATGAGTACTGGCAGCTCTGGGCCGGTGAGAAAATAGATGTGGGAGTGTGTGGAAATGCTGACAACCCAAAGAGATGCAAAGATGCATGGACCATGTTTTAAAACCTCCACTAAACCCCATCCTCCTGGAAAGCTCCTGTTTTGTTTCTCCAAGTGTCTGTTCTCTCTGCTCAGCACCAAGCCCTGTGTGTGCTGCCAAGGGCTGTGCACAGCTCAGCTAGCATGAATGAAATGAGCTGAGAACACTTGGGTATTTATAGGATCAGCAAGCTGGTGCTCCAGAAAATCTAAAAGCTCTTCAAAGTGCCTTTAGCTCCAGAGCAACACTGACAGTCCCTGCCAGCTTGTGGGGACACTTGGGAGGAAGAATCACAGCAGGAATGCTGACCATGGAAGTATCCTGAGCTTTGTGCTGGGCATCTTCCAGTTTGAAGAGAGCAAACAATAAATTAAAACATTAAGATATGGAAAAAACACAAAGGCATGCCCAAGATTTCTGTGGAAATGGATATACAAGATAAGTTTTCTGTGGAAGAAACAGCAATGTGGTGATGAGTTTAAGATAATTGAGCTGAATATTGCTTAGATATATTGCCAGCTGTTCTAACAGTGGCTTATCACTAATGACAGCTTTGAGGAAGCTGAATGTTTTCCAGCTATACCAGCCAATCTCTCCCCGTTTCCTGGAGACACACACTCCAAAAAGGCAGCAGGACCTGGCAAACCAACCATTGCTATCACAGAGCTTCTGTAATTCCAAACCAGTTCCGGCTCCTGCAGCCCTGGGGACCAAGGTACAAGGGCCAGGAGCCTGCCCCTGGCTGAACCTGAGCAGTGTGGAAGGCTCCACCAAGATAAGATAATGGGCTGCACCCGCCGTGCGGGCGCGTGTTTGAGATCCACGTTTCCCAGCTGCTGATCCCACCTCTCATGGTGATCCACACTCACGGGGCTCAGGACTGGGCTCTTTCCAACCCAAACCATTCCATCATCCTATGACAGCAAGGCCCTTCTAGAGGAGTAATTGTATTTCCACCATGAGATATGTCAGAACCAAGAAACCCCAAACATATCCAAGAGGAGAGGTAGATTGTCTCTACTAGGTTTGCTCAGTGTTGAGTGCTAGCTGGGCCAACAAAATCCAGAGGGAAGTGTGGAAGAGTTCTCCCAAAGCCAGGAAAGAGGGACAGTGTACCTAGAGGTGCTCTCTTCAGTCCCCAGCTTCCCCAGTGCAGTGAGTGTGGGGTTACAGTGCTGCAGGCAAAGAATGATGGACAAAAACTGAGAATATGAGAACTTACCACAGAGGAAAGGTCCACGTTCACCATCCTCCTGTCATCCAGGTCGACTGGCTGGAGGCCTGCCACGTTGAGCTGGACAGAGGAGGTTCTGTAAACAAAGCTCAGCAGCCAGTCCCCCCTGGAGGCAGAGAAGAGTGGGAATAGATCCTGTTGTCATGTGGAATCAAAGAGTTCCAGAACAGTTTGGGTTAGAAGGGACCTTAAAACTTATCCTGTTGCACCCCCAGCCATGGGCAGGGGCACCTTCCACTAGAGCAGGTTGCTCCAAGCTGATCTGGAACACTTCCAATGTGTTAGTACTCAGACTGTGAGGAGGGTGAAGTGCTGGGAAGCACAGTGATATCTGGACCAAGACCTGCTGCAGGTCTGTGTGATGCAGCAATCACACCAGCAATCACATGCTGGATTCAGGGCAGGTTCCTGGGACACGGGGGTGTAAATCTGAACTGAATCCTGATCCATGGCTGTCATCTCTTTATCTGCAGTGAGTTTAAAAATCTGACCTTTCTGTTTATGTTTGTGTTTGCTTAGGGATGGCACATTGACGTATTTCATCTTTTTCATGTGCTGATAGGTTCTCCAGCCCATAAAGCTGTAAAGGTGATGAGACCTACAACACTGATGTTGTGACATAAATATGGACAGTGAAGCTCCTGGGAGTGCTGCTGGTTTATAGGTACTGTAGAAATACATGGCTTCAGTGACAGAAGTAGGAAGAGTTCATTCCCACTCCAAAGCAGTGCCATAAGTCACTGTGACAGTTTCAGGGTCAACTGTGGCAGGAGGAGAGAAGCAAATACAAAACTCTTCTGAGCTGAGCAACAGCATAAAATCTGGGCACTGAAACACCACTGTACAGAGCAGATTGAAGTGGGACACGAGTGGGATTTGTGCTCTGTGATGGCAGCAGGTGAAATGCTCCTGGCACAGGTGCCCATTCCTGGCTACTCCTAAATAATCCACACTAGGAGTTGTAAATCTAAGCAGAGTCCTGCAAAACCTTTACAACACATTCACACTTCTCAGGTGTGGGTTCTTCCAAAAGCTGAGCCAGTGCAATTGATTTGGGTGAGGTTTCCCACCAGGAATTTGGAACTCTGCTGTTAAGTGGGAGGGGACAGCTCTGACAGCTGACAGAGTGTCACTTGTCTCACTTGCCCTGTCCCCTCATATTCCAAAGCCACAGGAGAACAAGGACAGAAGCTCAACAACTGGGCTCAAATCTGATGTCACAGGAATTCTGTTCAGTGTAATTCATCCAACCTAAATAGTTTCTCCTGAAGTGACAGAACGAGGCCACTCTTTGTACAAGAGACCAGAGAAATCAGAATTGGGTGAGGCCTTACCACAAAATGTTTATATAATCTTTCTTTCCACCTCAATCCTCACAGAAATTCCCCAAATCTCTCAGTTCCCTCCTCTAGCTGCCCCCATGTTACCTGAATCACCCTCTAGACACACACATTCTGTATTTTATTTCAACAGCACAAGGCAAACTATAGAAGATCTTTAGAAGAAAATATAACAAGATTTTTTTTTGTATCTGTGTGTTATAGGAAATGGATACACCGAGCTATTTACAGTGAAATTTCTTTTTGTAGAACACAGAGAAGAACAACATTTTCTGGGTAAACTCAGTTAAATGCAATGATTTCTGTAATTTATGGCTTCTTGGAGGAACTCAGCACTCCCAGGGAGGCAGCTTTTTATTATGGCACAGGAAGAAACACTGCAAGTGGTGTTTACATCCAGCATCCCTGAAAACCCTGGGATCCAAAGAGGACAAAAGCAACACTTTCCAGCCTAGCTGAGAGACAGGATTGATAATTTATTGTTTTAAGCTTGAATACTTTAAATTCATTTATTTAGTTATTCTTTCTAAGTGAAAACACTCTGTTAGAATCACAGTAACACAATACTTCCCCACCTTCCACGTACGTGTGTAGGCATCCATATGGATGCAAGCATGGAAAACACCAGCAGCATTTTCACCTCTCCTTGACCTGAGGGCTCACAGCTTTATAAACTGTCCTGACTTGCAGGTTCTGTGTTAATTTTCTTGCCTGATTATTTCTCAATTTATTTCCCCATGCTCTTAGTCTTCCCTGCTTCATTCCTTGGTTTTAATTTCCCCTTATCTAATTGTGCTGGTAAGCAGTGCTCCTGCCACAATTATCTTCTAAGACACAGTCATTAGGTTTGAAGCTGTCACTTGAATACTTAATAGCTTTTCTGAGATTGTTTCAGGTTTCTGAATCTCCCCCTTCTCACCCAGCAGCTCCCATAACTGCACAACAGTTGTCTGCTTTTATTTCTAAAATGTTTTTAAATGTGGTTTTAAAAGGCTGGTATTTGTTTTGAAGGCAAGCTTTGTATTCATTCATATCCTTACTAAATTTGCTACAGCTATTCCAGCTATTCTTCCTTTTCAAGTTAAATATCTTGTTCATGTGGACTATCTTGACCAGAAACCCACTCCAGATATGAAACCCTTCAATTTGCTTGAGCTCCTTCCCTTCCATTGTGATTTTCACATCTTTTCCCCCATAAGCAGCCACAAGTGAACTGCATCTTAAAGTTTTTATAAGTTCTAATTCCCATTCTTTAAGCCAGTGAATTTACCTGCTGTATTTATGGTCCTTCACACAAAGCTGAGATTTCAAGGGGCTTTAGAATATTTCAGATTACACCCACAAACACACTGACCCAGCTTTAGGCTGCAAGAACATTGTCCCTCTGTGGCCTTCCAGTGGCACAAAGAGCCAAGAGCTGCATCCAACAGCCTCCAAGTGCCTCCTGGAGCTGCCATCCCCAATGGATCTGAGGGAGAAGCCTGGAGGGACGAGGCTGTGGCACTGCTGAATCAATGTTCCATTGGGATAAATACCCCAAACCACTCCCAGGCTCACAAGAGCACACACTGACCTGCAGAAGCCATTTATGATCCTGCCTGACACCACTCTGGTGAGAGCTTTCCAGTGCTTGGCTTCTCCTTCCACTGGAGCTCCCAGTAAGACAACATCTTCAATGATGCCTTGTGAATCTGTCGAGGTGAAAGCAGAACAGTTCAGGTTTAGAAGATGGATCAGAAAATATTCTTGTATGAAGTGTGTTTGGATGTGTACTACAGAAAAGTCACCATTGAGATGGCTTTGATTTGAAAGGCAGAAACAGTGGAAAGGAGGATCATAAATAAAACTTGGCATACATCTTAAGTGTCCACAATTCACCTGGAGTTAGTAAATGTGAAAAATTGAGGTCCTCAGATGGTGCAGGAGAGAGAAGTGGCCTGGCCTCTGCCCAGAAGGATGCTGTTCAAGCAGCAAATCTCTGGGAAGGTTTGGAAACCTCTGGAAAGGTCTTTCTGCAGACTCACTGATGTGGGTTTACACAGAGCTTCAAAACAGATCTGAGAGCCCACATGAAGCATGAGGAACTCTTCCCACAGCTGATTCTTTGAAAAACATGACCTGAACACACAAGAGGAAATCACAAATTCTTAATATTGATTTGGAAGTAGCAGCAACAGAGGCAGTTGCCAATGCCCAGTGAAGATCTATCAAACTGGTTTGATTTCCTTCTGCTGTAACCTGAATGCCCAGGGCCTGATTTGCTGAACAGCAATGTTGATTTTTAAGCACAATAAATCTTCCTCACTTATCAGAGAGCTGCAGCTGGGCAATTGCAGGAGGAATAATGATGGAATGAGGAATACTGGGAAGCTCTGCTGCTTTCCTAAACTCCTGAACAATATATCAGTATCTTCCATAAATCTTTGTAAAGAGAGATGAAGCCTCTGATGCCACAGCAGTTAAATGGAAGACTCATGAGCAGAATATTCCAAATCCATACTCTGCACCTGTGGGACACCAGGCTCCACAGCTAAACCAAACTTTTGAGGGAGAGGTGCTGCCTGGGTAATTTTCAGATGTAAATCACTTAGCTTCCTTTCCCTGATAGCAGTAAAGGATTGGAGCTGCCTGCAATGCCTGCATCCTTCTCTGTGTAAATCCCCGTGCCTGACAAATCCAAATGAGCTCTCCTGGAATTATTTCTTATCACAGAGCAAATTTTGCACCAATCAAAAAGAGCAAAGAGCAATTCAATTCTGTGAGTGTAATCTGTGAGCAATAAAGCCTTGTTCCCATAATCATGGGCAATCAAAAGGAAACCCAGAGCCATGCTAACGGGAAGCTCGTTCCAACCAAGGTTCTAAATTCCACGTTCATGGTGTGAGCCAACTGAATAAACAAGCAGCTAATTCATCAGGATCCTGAATATTTGGGCAAGCTTTTGTTTCTCTAGTCTTTTGTCTAGCTTATTGCTTGCTTAGAACAAAAAAAAAATGTTTAGTCTTGGCTGAAAAATGCTCATTTTCTTTGAATGTTGACAATATAGAAACCTGGAAACAGATTACTGGCCTGCAGAGCAGCTGAGGCTAGAGATAAATGAAATGTATTTCACAGTTTGTAAATCTTTTAGATGATGAAGAACAGTAAAGTCTGCAAAAGGAGTGAAAAAAAAAATTCATTAACCATTTAGCCTCACAGAGAGTGGTTAATGAATAAGGAGTTTTATCAAGGAAAGATTCCAATCAAGTCCAAGAAGGTGAGAACAGAGTGAGATTGAGAGGCCAAAATTCAACCCTGATTAAGATGATTTCTCCAGAAAAGGTGTGGAAGAAAGAAGCTGTCCCAGCCACCATAACCAATCCTGGGAGCTGGACTTTGCTGTTCCTGGGAAAGGGAAAACACCTCAGCACATCAGTCCTGGCTGGAGGGAGAGCAGGGCTGGAATTCAGCTCCAGATGTTCCAGGGCAGAGCTGGCAGCAGCATTCCCAACACTGAGCACAGCAGGGATCACAGCCCAGTGGGACCCTGGTGACATGAACTGTGACCAGTACCAAACACCCCGTGTGTGACACCTCACTCCTGTGACACACAGCTGGGTTTCAAGGTGTGGTCTCTGCTGGTAACAGCCATTATCAATTTGCGTTAATTTGCTAATTATTTACTAAAATGCATGGGAATCACAATGAAGAAACCAGAGCAATGATCTCAGTAACGTGTCTCTGATGTCTCACTGAGACTCCAGCTTCTGCCATAATGTCATTTTCTGGAAACCTGCTGAGCTCTGGCTGCTGAAGTGATCCGTGAGGAAGTATCCAAAGGTTATTCCATTGCTTTGCAGGGAAGCATTTGAACACTCTGAGTTCCTGCCATGGAGTTTCACTGACCAATCCAACATTAGCTATTTGTCCTCAGAAATGCCACTGCCATCTGGATACAGAGCCCTCCATGTGTTCCTTTCGTGTGAGACACCCAAACCCAAACCCAAATCAGTCTCAGCTGTCCCAGGTCCCAGCTCTGTTCCTTCTGTGGTGTGCTCTGGAATGTGCCTGTGAGAACGCCTTGGCAATCTGTGCTAAACATGCTGCTTTTCATCTCACAAACAGCTCAGCTTTCAGAATTCAATTAGGGAACTGAAAAATCAGTGTATGGTGGGAGCTGTTCTGATACATCACCACGATTTCTTTGGAGTGGCAGCCAACCTTCCAGACCCCTAAGGATTTCCTCCCTAAGCTATGGGCTCGTGTCATTCCAGAGCCTGCAGACTGAAATAGAACCTGGAAATACCTCAGCCCTTGGAATTCTCACGACACAAAACTAGGGCCAGATTAGGATCTGGGTCCTGGCTCCAGTGTAACTCTGTAAGGATTATTCTGGATTTGATTAGATTTATTTTGAGAACAGAATTCCTGTATTTGAGGATTTCTGTCTTAAATCAGAAGTGAAGTTCTGGCACACAGCTGTCAGTCCTGACCTTCTCCATCCTCAATTGACTCTATATCCACCTTCCTGGACTTTACTAGACATTTTCCTTTATAAAATCCCCTGTTTATGATTTATTGTGAAGCTAAAGTTAATGAGTTAAATTGCTGCGTGGGGGGAAGGCAGGCTGCACACACTCACTGCTGACTCAACTCCAAGATACAATTTCCATCAACTGATCATAATGATATTACTCTTTCTTTTCCCCCCCTAAATTAAAAATAGAAATCTATTAATAAACAGAACCACAATGGGTAATAAATTGACAGATGGTTTTCTACTTGACTTTGGGGGAAAATTACCATGAAAATAGCAGATGACAGTGGCATTTCAGTGACTTAAATGGAAGGCAGGACTCAGGGAATCAGATAGAAGAGCTGCAGAGAGCTCCCAAGAAAGGCAAAGCATTCTCTGCTGGGATCAGGCAGTGCATGGGCAGCTCCAGACTGATCACAAATGTCACATTGTTGTTTACAGACCAAATGATTCACTGAAACCCCTCAACTGAAGACAGTGGATTTTTTTCTGCTGGACTGGGGGAAATGACAGCAGAATTTGGCTCCAAAGGCATTTAAACCTCGGGGTTTTTTAGTTTTGTCCTGTCCTGAAAGAGCCAAGCTCTGTTCTTCCTCTTGGAAGAAAAATTTCTCCACCAGGAGTAAGGGAAATAAAGGAAAATAATAGTTAGAAAGTGAATGTTACCTTTTTCCTGAGCCATCTCCTGCAGGCAGAAGTAAATGACCCTGGCACCCAGGCTGAAGCCAATCAGTGTGACAGGTCTCTGGCCCTGAGAAGGAAAGAGAGGATAAAATGCCACCAAATTGTGTTTTCTCTGGAAAGGGAGGCTGGGCTTGGGATCCCTGAGAGCCTGAGACACAGAGCACCTGCCTGTGCATCACTTTTGAAATACTGGAGCAATTAGGTTGGTTTCAAAGGGATCAGGTCTCCTGATAGTTATGCCCAGTTCAGTTTGGAGACTTCTACATATCTGAGTATTTTGTATGTTTTGATCTTCAGAAAATCAACTGAAAAAGAAATCTAAGGATCAGAAGTTACAACAAAGCTGATGTTTCAAACAGAACCAAAACAGATGCTGTAGTTGGTTTGAAATTTCCAAATGAAAACCTTATTCAAGGAACAAAATTTGCCTAGAAATGTTTCAATACACAGAAGAAGGAGCCATAACACAAAATACTGACTGCTGAGTGACAGCAGCAGCATGCAATGGTTATAAAAAATGATGTGGCTTTTAAGCTCTAAGCTTTTATTTTGGACAGCTTAATAAGATTTTCTGTAAGATTAAAGGGAGCCTAATCCCAACATCAATGAAAAATGTTTTTTGTAATATCCAGGGAGCAGGTGTGTGATGGACACCCCAGACATCTCATTAACTAGTTTTAGACTCTCCAGCACACTGGAATGTGTGTTTTCACAACAGCAAATGCTTAACAGGCAGGAACAAATGCCCCATAGCAAAAGAAAGGGCTTGTATGAAATTAAATTTTATTGGATTTCTAGGATTGGGTTTTGATGAGAAATAAAAGTTTGTTCCACCTGTCTGGGGTCACAGTTCCCCTCAGGCTCCTCTATAATCTGCAGTGACTGGTGTGAGACAAACACATGGCCAGCAAAAACTAGTGCTGGCCCAGCAAATGATGGCAGGGGCTCAGAAATGTCTTTTTTCAAACCTTTTCAGAGAGACTTCTGTCACTTCTGTCAGATACCAGCCCGTTCCCCTTCTCTGTAGGCAAAGCCATGGCTCACTGGGCATTGGCTGCTGCCCACTTTTCTCTCAGGTTGTTTTGCTGGTGCCTCTTAATGATCAATAAATATTTTTAATGCTTTGTATTCTCCTTTCCTTCTCACCCATTCTCACCTCCTGCTCTCTGACTTCCTCTAGGTGAGTGGGCCTGGCTGTTGTGACATGGTTAATCCATTTATGACCCGGATCTCTTCTTCCTCACTGAGAAAACCTTTAGGTTAAATGGAACAAATCCCAGCAGGATTTCTCTGATCCACTTGGGACCTCGTCCTTTTCCCCAGTGAGCCAGATATCTGCTGGTCACCTTCATGCAGCACTCTCTGAGTTTTTGTTTTATTCATTTTTACTCTCTAGAAAGATACCATTTAACCAGTAAAACTTCACCTCCCTGGGCCAATTCCCTTCCAGCTGTTTTTCCTGGATAATTGTGGCCAGTTACCTGCTGTCTGCTGAGCAGGATGTGAGCAAGGTGTTTGCCCACCTCGGCAGAGCGATGCAGACACACTCCCCAGGGGTTGTCAATGACACTGGCAACAGTCAGGAGTGATGCTGGCCAAGTCAAGGCTGTCACAATCCCTGCAACACACAGAAATATCTTAGAAAACATCAAAACCAAGAGAGTTCACTGAAGTTAAAGGCTAAGCCTAGGAGTTTATGTCATTTCCAGTTCTTCTTTCCCAATAGCTGTGCTGAGAAATGTTTTGCTGGACTACAGATAAGAGAGAATCTGATGCTCTGGCATGGGGGGGTGAGTGTAACCTGTGTGTTGGGACGTTTCTGGACAGCAGTAAATGTGCAATAACAGGGGGAAATGAACAGTCACACGTGAAGGAAGGTGTTTCCAGCTGTAACTTTAACAGAGTGATGCAATGACATGGTGGCTCAGCAGTCCAGGAAAGCACAGCTCAATTAAAAGTGTGGTAAAGGAGGTTCTCAGGTCACCTCTGCTGGGCAATGCCAGCACTGCCTTCTCCAAAACATTCCTTCTTTAGGAAAGCTCCTTTAACACTGAAACTGCACAAGAGCCACTCAAGCAGATCCAATAGGATTTAGTTTCTTACCTGACAAGACAGTGAATTTTAGGGCTTCTTGTGCCATCATGTTCACAAAACCATTCAGAAGGGAATCCAAGGCGTTGCCAAGCTCCATCAGGTACTTGGATTCCCAGGCCAGGCAGTACTGCTCACTCGAGTGCAACATGCTGCTCCACGGGGCTGTGAAGCTGCCTGGAAAGGTTGGAAAGATGGAATTAATGTTAGGAGAGAACACAATGGCTGATTCCTGGCAAGAGGAGCCAAACAGAGGATCAGAACAGAACCTGCAGGACACTGGAATATTCTAGCAATGCTATTAATGACAGATCAACACTGAAGGGCAGAGCAGAACTGCCATCTTAATTAATTAAAAATCTACCACACTGTTTCTTCCCCAGACAATGCAGGTTAAGGCAGCTGCTGAGCAGTGACACAAGATCCCCACAGTGGTCTGTCTTATTTGGCAGCTCCAAAATCACAAAGTGGCAAATTCCATAAAACTCCTGTCCTCAGTCCCTCTGTTTGAAGGAGTGTGTACACAGACAGACACTGCTGTAAGGAGGAAAATGGATGACAACCCTAGTTTTGCTCTTTAAAACATCCTGGCAGATTGCTAGTTATGGAAGAAGAATGTGTGTCATCTGTAACTCCCTTTTAAGGGCAAACAGACACAAAAAGGTTCCTGGAGGGACACACTTGCCTCTCTAACTGTGCCTGGGAGCCCTCCAGCCCTGAGGATTTGGACCTCTGGCAAGCAGACAAAGAGAAAAGCCAAAGCACAGCACTGCAAAGTGAGAGAACTTCCCTGTGACAGCAAAGTGCTGCCTGGCAAGTGACAGGGCGAGACATCCTTCTGCATTAATGGCACCCAGAGTTAATTATGGTGCTCCTCAATAAGCTGGCAGCTGTTCAGTCAGGTTGCTGAGCACATTAGCAGACAGGTGACATATTTTATATGACAAGCTACATTGGAAAATAAGAACTACAGACCTTTCAAGGTTTCCCCTGTAAGTCATCTCTGGAGTGCTGTGCTTAACAGGATTTACTTGACAGAACTTTCTTGCCAATAAACCTCACTAGCTGGCAGATACAGAGAGCAAAAACACACTATTTTCTGTTAATTCCTGGAGGATAAACATAAGGTCTCAGAGACATTTCATACTAGTGCTGGCAGTCATCTCCCAAACAGGCCTTTTCTGGCAAAACCATGCAACAGTTCCTAACAGAAACAATCCTGCTATGGCTGCTCCCAGTCCTGCTCTCACCACCAACTTAATGCCCTCTTTCTGACAACTGATGTGATTCAGTTAACATGCTATGGAAATGTGGGGCAGACATGGTGCTGTGTGAGCACAACACAGCCTGGACTGGGCCACAGGCACAGCTCTTGGAGCTCCTCTCAGCTTCTTCATCGTGTTCTTACCATATTTGCCAGTGCACAGCCATCCAGTGATTGCTATGGTGATGTGGAGCTGCCTCCCTTCAGTAAGTGGGAGGAATTCAAACTCTTCTATGGCTCCCACACGTTTCTTCATTTTGTATCCTACACACAGCCAGGAAGAAACATGGCTCAGAGATGGCACAGAAAGGACACCCTCTGCTAACAGTAGGAGTTTGTTAAGAAAATAATTGGGTAATCTGGAGAGGGTTTTTTTCCTTTCCAAAACCCTCAGTCAGCCCATGCATTACTTATAGCTTGGTAAGAAGCCAACATGATCTTTCTGAGCTTGTGTGATCTGAGGGAATCCAGCAAAAGGTTTTTTTTTGCTCTAACAGCTGCTTTTCTCCATGGCAGCATCTTTCTAACCCAAAGCAGCAAGTTTTCATTTCCTACA
Source organism: Parus major (assembly GCF_001522545.3). Lineage (NCBI taxonomy): Eukaryota > Metazoa > Chordata > Aves > Passeriformes > Paridae > Parus > Parus major. Next base: position 1,361,574 of record NC_031789.1, read on the forward strand.
TTAACCACACTCCAAATATTTTTTCCCTATTTGCTCACCAGGGGCTACACAGTACCTTAATCAGCAGAGACCAAAATCTCATGGATTACACCTCAAATCGCTTCCCTCACTCTGCAGAGAGTTCAGTGGGGTCATTAATTGTGTTTGTAGACACGATCCTGTGTCCCAGGGAATGAGAATGGTGTGGCCACTCTCTCACCAGTAAGACCAGCTCCTGCTGCTCCAAACAGGGATGCCATGACAGCAATGCCAGCAGTTGATCCTAAAGCAGCTGCTCCAGCACTCCCGATGATCGTGGCAGCTCCTGCAGCCACCAGAGGGGCAGCCAGGCCTCCTGTCAGACCTGAGGATGCAGAAAGGGATATCACCAAACTATTACTCCTTAAAAACCCCAGGCAGGCATTTCCCTGTGCTGGGAGAGTGCTGCTGGAAGAGCTTTTTGCATGTGCAATAAAGGGGCTTCCTGAGACCCTCTCCAGACCCTGAATTTCTGCCCAAATTCTTTGAATGACTTCAGAAAAATGAAGAATAATTTCAAAGTCAAAGGAAGACAATGTGGTGACTTGGGGTGAGCTGTATTCTGTTTGCTCAGGAAACCCTGATCTAATCTCACACTTTTGATTTCAGAAGATCTGATCCTCTTGTAACATAAGAGCAAAGAAGGAGTTTTCTCCTAGTTTTTAAGGGTGACAACCTTAGTTTAATACTTCCCCCAGCTAGTGAAGGAATAGATTTTCCAGCTAACTCTTTCATGCTTATTTTTGTGGGGCTGAAAATACTTTTCTTGGAGTCAGACCCCTGTCTGTCGCTGGTGCTGTGTCCCCAGAATGCCAAGGGCAGCCTCACCAATCACTGTTCCACCCCCAACAGTCGCCAGACCGATCAGCAGGTATCTCTTCAGCTTTCTCCTTCTTTCCTTCTTTTTTCTTGAGACTTCTGCAGTTCTGTGGGGGATTAAAAGTACAAAAACTAAGGGAAAAGCCCAATGGGTAACAATGCTGCATCAGAATCTGCTTTTATTCTCCTTGGTGTAACTTCCCTCCTGGGAACAGTAAAAAGGAACATGCAGGTGTGGACTGTGACAGCACACTGAGATTTATGACACATGGATTTAGAGACTTAAATTGAATGGATTAAATGGACCACAGATTTAAATTGAAACGATTTAATTGCTGACAAAAGCCAACAGATATTACTTACTCAGAAAACCCTTCCTAATAGGGCTGAAGCTTGTAAAAAAGAACAAAAAAGAAAGAAACAAAAAGTCAAAAGCATTTCATTAACTATATGCTGCCTAAGTGTCTTAAAAAACCACAAGAAAGCTAAGGAGAAACAGGGAAAAGTGTTTGGAATAAAAGGGAATATGGATAATTTGTGCTAACAAACAGAGATGCAATTAAACTGTTTTCCAACAGCAGTGTTTACTTTGAGCTGCTTTCTAATTGCACATCACAATATAATAATAGGAATTAAACACAGTCATCAGTGTGCACTTAAGCTGTATTTTAACAAGCTTATCAGAAAGAGCTAAATAAACCTAAAAGGAACAAATACCAATTATTAGCCACTACTTTTGATTTCTCTCCCATGTCTTTGCTTTCTCTCTTACAAGAAGTGCTTCAGCTTCAGTGAGAAGTGGGAGAAACAGAGGCACGAGTTGTTTCCAGAGGAAGGTTCCTTCTGGGCTGTTTACACAGCACTTAATCCAGGCCTTGAAACGTGACAAGTTATCTTGCTTCCAAACTTGGATATTTTCCCTGTTAATCCTAGCCTAATTTTGGATTTTCATTATCCATATAATTGCTTAATCCTTCCTGGAACCCCCTAAGCAGACTGTAATTTTGATTAGGACAATTTTACACGAGTCCCAGACAATATGCAGCTCTGTGAGGCGCAGCAGGAGGAGAATGGAGCTCAGTGGGTGAAATCCCTGAGTCACTGCACTCACTGGCAGAACTCCTACAGACCTGCACATCATAGAGACCCTCCAAAAACCACTGCTCATTACCTTATCCAGCTGCAAATGTGGTGTCTGCAGAGAGCAACACCTAATTTGAAATTCTGCATAACCACAGCCACCTCTGCAGCCCCACGGACAAAGAAGTGTTTGGCTATCAGAGAATCATGGAATCTTGGAGGCTGGGAAGGATCCCCAGGACCATCAAGTCAAAGCTGTGCCTGATCCCCATTCTGCCACCCAGCCCAGGGATGGGGACTCCACCACCTCCATGGGAAACCCCTTCCAATGCCTATCAGCCCTTTCCATGAAGAAATCCCTCCTGATTTAACCTGAACCTCCTCTGGCGCAGTTTAAGGCCGTTTCCTCTCATCCTTTCAAAATGCTCTGCTTTGTGGCTTAGTCACCAGTCTGAATGCTTGGCTTTGGATAAAATTGCTCCTGGAGTTCTTTACACGAGTGCTGCAGCCAGGCTGTTCATACCTAAGCTGGCAATACCCAGCAATTTCAGTTCTACAAGAGCTTCATCAGCTTTTACAGTCGCTGCACTGTGTCTCAGGCTGCAAATAACGACAAGAGAGCTGGAACATGTCTAACCTGGAGTCAGCTGGAATAATGAGCAGCTTGAGTTATGTGGGGAGAAGGAGAGTGGCAGCTAAATCCTGCCTGCTGACGCAGTAAATAAAAGGAGAAGTTTTGCCTGTCACTGATTCCCTTCTGGAACTGCCAGCAGCTGTTAAATGGCTCCTCCATTACCATTATCACTGGATTACCAGACTGCTTTTATCCACTCTGGTAATTAACTGCTGCTTCTGGTATTTCTCTACCCTCACTGAGCTCAGATGTGCAGCTTCTTGTCTGAACCACAAATTCTGTTCAGAGATATAGTTATGGGGAATTTCAGGTCATTTCCCAATAAGGAAAAGTGGCAGGAGCACGCATTAGCAAGCAAATGTTGTGATGTTTTCCAGTTTCTTACAGAACTGTGTACAAAAGAAAGGTTCTCACCTGCAGGTCAGAGCACATTTGGTGCAACCAACATGGATTTAAGTGGTTGGAGCATTATTCTTTAGAGGATTGTACATTTAACCTTATAGGTTTTGGACCTCAATCCAACATATCCATAGCAGCAAAGGCAGGAGCAAAACCTCCTGTTAACAAATATCAGTAAAAAACATCTGTGCAGGAGCTGTCAAACCCCTGGTTGGTTATTTCTGCTCCAAAACTTCTTGATGGTCAAAGCTGGAAGCATCCCAAGCACATGACGGTGTTCTCAGCCCCAAAATCTGTGAGGTCAAGGTGGTGAGAGGTTTATATTTAGCTTCCTTTCCCCACTGACTCCTGATTTCAAACCAAAGAGAGGGTCATTGACGCCCCACAAATCTCAGCCTTGTTTGAGCACAGCAATAACAACGTGTTCACATTGGGCTTGGGCTCCTCTCACCATAAAGATTTTCCTTTTTCCTTTTCTCCAACAGACATTTACTCCCATGGCTCCAATTTGGGCAAAGGACAAGATAAGAATCCCTGGGTTTCTCCACAGGAACCCCACTGGGCTGGCAGCAGGATTTGAAATCCACAATGTTCTTTCACCGTTATCAGACACAGCTTAAAGGCTCAGCACTGAGTTTGTTTCAACAAACTCCAGCAAAACAGTCCCCATTAATACCAACCCTTGCTCCTGCACACCAAACGTTTAGCAGTCCACGATCTTTGAGATTATTCTGACTTTTCCTTTTTACAGTGTGCTATAAAGTTAAGCATTATTTAAATACAGCTGTTACTGGAAGATACCCATCACATGCTGGACCCCATGGTAACATCTGAGCTGAACCATGGCAAAGGTGTCAATTAAAGCCTTTATTAGCATTCAGGGTAATCTCACAACCCATTTGCTGAGTAGACAGATGAAATTATTTCCCTAGAAAGTCCACTATGGACATATTTACTGCCTTAAATATCACTAAACTGTCACGCAATTCCTGCCTGATGAGAGGGATACAAAGATATTAAATTTCTTACAGACACCAAGAATGGATCCTATGTTATTAACATAGAATTATGAGCCAGGTCTGTACATATCTGAAGATTCAGCCTGTTGCCCTCAAAAATCTCCCTTCAATAGGAGTTATCCAGTTGTCTCTTAAAGATGCTTAAAGACAGATCCAGAAACAATGAACAGCTGAGGATCTCACCCTGATTATCTGGAGGAACTTCATTCTGCAAGAGGCAGTTCTAGCTGAAGGATATTGGACCAAGAGACAAGAAGATCTTTGTGATGTATTTATACAAAATCTACAATCTCTGAGAGGCAACTGGAAAGAGGAAAGGAGGCAGCTCAGTGCTGAACAGCTTTTAGCAGTGTGCAAGGCCAGGTCTCAGCTCTGATTTTAAGAATGCTGAACTTTTCTGCTTGTCAGTGGTGTGAGGGCTCTGCAACCCTAATCAAGCCATAAATGATTACGGGAAGAGCCATGTGGGGAATAATCAGAGACTGGACTTAGGCACAAGTAATTACTGCTAAGTTTTTGAGTGCTGGCAGCGTTTTTTGATCCCATATCAACCCAAATGCTCTTACTCTGACTCTTCCTCTTTTTGTTCCTTCAGGCTCTCAAGCAGAGATTCCTCCAGGACTTCCAGATCTTCCAAGGGAATTCTCAGCAGCCAGCTGACACGGCAGATCAACACCCTGGCTCGAGCATCATAGGATCCTTGAAGAGAGAAAAGCCCAGGAAATCAGTCTGATCAGTCTGATGACAGAGTTTAATTAAGGAGCAGAGTACTCAAGGAACGTGTCACAGATCAGCTCCTTCCCCCAGGCCCTCTTTTTCTTCCAGGAACATGAGAAGAGGCTGATAAATGGCAAATCCTTCTTCCCTGTGAACAAAGCCACCACACCAGGTAATGCCTCTGTGGCAAGAAAAGGATCTCAGATCCTTTGGACATCCCCTGTGGTAGAGGCAAACTTTCCAACAGAGAAATGCTGCAGCAGGACCACTGCTAGCTGGAAATATCAAACATGTCTGTGTGGGTAACTGGGCACAGCCCACCTTGACTGCACCAGTACAGGAAGGTGGGTTTTACAAAATACACCTCCATGCAAAAGCTTTATCTTCTTTGGTGGCAGTAAGAGAAGCTTTCCTCAGGAGTGTAAAGCTGCACAGCAGCTCCCCCAGCAGCACCACGGACAAATGTCTGCTTTTACACTCCCTGCTGGAGATGCAGGAGTGGACAGTGCACTCAGACAACACCAAACAACAGAACTGATCACTCCTGGTTTTGTAAGCAGGAACATCTTAAATAAATGTAATAGGTTTTAAATTATTTGTGCCAACTCTTGTTTTTTTAATGTATTTCTCTAAGCAACATGTGCTGCTTCCTGATGTTTGGCTTTTACAAAGGGTTTTTGGTGCACTCTGGGATGAAAAACACAATTTCTTTCCTCAGGGTGGGTACCAGCAAGACCCAATTACAAAGAACGCTTGTGATCCCTGCTGCACGTAGATCGAATATGGCATTGGGCAATCTATTAAGATTGTTTATTTATTACCATCATTACCAAGATACCAAACTAATTACGTGGCCTTTAATGACACTCTTGATCAGGATTGTGCTTAGTTGAGAAATGAGGACAGGATTTATCTTCACTCCTTCCCGAAATGTGGCACGTCCTACGAGTCCAGGCAGGTGTAACAAGCCCCCTTCTTTTTTCTGTCTGCTGACACTGCTGGGATCCTTCCTCACCACCCTGCTGGGAAGGCAGGGAGGCTTGGAAAGATATTTTTCCTAAATTCCAGCCTGGAATTTCCTAAATTCCAGCCTCTCCTGTTCACAGAATAAGCGGTTTTGCAATAACTGACTTGTCAATTTTCCATTAAAAATAAAGAACAAAACTTGTTTTGTTCTGCAGTGCAACGGGCTAATCAGCAACCAGTGAGTTCTTTCCTGTGAGAACACGTTAAAGCACACAGATTTCAAAAATGCAAGTAGTGATAGAATCCAGGCTTCTTTTAGAAATGAACATTCTGTTCAGCAGACAGTCTTTATTTCATTAATTTTATCAGACTAATCCATGTAATGGATTGCAAACCAGAGAACTGTTTTATGTGTAATATAATATATGAGAAAAATCACATTTCTTTATAATGGGCTTCACAGGACACTCTGCAATTTATACCCTGAACTTATTATTATTATTTTTTTTAGGCAACCAGCAGAAAATACTTTAGGCTGAGATTTTCATAACAGCTTTCCTGCCTTTCTAAAGGAAGAGGTCACCTGCTCCCCTGGAAACATTGGAGGAAAACCACCCCACTCCAGCACCATTTACATCTGCTTGCCAATGCATGGTGTGTGAAGGTAAGGAGGTGAAGAGCTATTCAGTTTGCAGTGGGTATTATTAACCATTCCTAGTGTAAGAGCTGTTTTTCCTGAAGGAGATGCAGGGAAGGAGTGTGCAGTTGTGCCAGAGTGGAAGCTGAGATGAACAGGACAGTACCTTTTTGAGCACTTTAAAATATCAGATAGAAACTAAACTGTATTATTTTTACAAAAAACAAATGCTAAGTAAACTTACCATCTTGAAGAGAGAAGGATAAAAGGTCCTAAAGAGAGAGAAAAAAAAGAAATATTCAATTTAAAACTGATGATGTAGTTCTGGAGGATTCAAAATGGAGGCAAAAAATCCATCAAACTGATTGAATTACCACAGCAGCTCAGTTCATAAGTGAGAAGCAGAAAGTTACATTTCAGTGAGGCAGCACAGAGCAAAACCAGTCCAAAATTCTCCAAAGGGCTGAAGAAAAGCAGATAATGCTTGGCATATGCTGAGGGACCCCACATTTTTTGTTATTTTGTTATGATCCTGATCTTAGACCAGACTTTAAAGTTTGGAGGAACAGGGCTCTAAACCTCCCACTCTAATGCCTTCTGCTCCCTACACTGATATGTACTCACAAATGCAACATCACTAACAGGTTTGAATGTTCCTCTAATGGCCCCTATTTTCTTTGGCATTCTGGGAATTCACAGCTCTAGGCAGTAAGGCTGAACTGGCATGAAGTTCTTTTGGATTAAGTGAGTTAAAAAACTCAGAATTTATGGCCTGTCAAGACTGAGGGACTTGACTTCTGTGTTGGCTCTTTACCACAAAAAAAAATGGAAAAACAAATCAATTCAATAGATGGTTTCTATGGATAAATCCATGAAAAAGAGGCCAGTGTTTTTACAACTGTGTTCTCCTCTTTTATTGCCACTGGACAAATTCTAAGCTCTTTATGTGACTACATTAAGCACCAGCTCACTCGAGCTGCTTCCCTCTCCTACACACAAATACAGCACAGCTGAATTTTACAGGGAATCCTTTCAGCCCTCTGGGAACACAAAAAATGCAGCCAAAGAAGTAGGAGGCTGCCAAAGAGTTTATGATTATTAGTCCTGTAAGCTCCCAAGCACAGTTTTAACGTCTCTAATCTGAGAGCCCTACACATGAGAAATGGAGAATGCAGAACAAACCACCCTGAACCAACCAGAAGAGGGACAAACTGCAGACTGCTCCCCAGGCTGGCTGGTGGGATGTGGGAATTGGAGACACCAATCCAGAGGGAGAGATGTAACTGGTTTCCCAAAGCCTGAGTCCTGGGGGTGCCCAGGGATCAGCTACACAGGCACCACCACCTCTGGGTGCATTTCTGAGGGATGGGTTGGCACAGAGGTGTCAAAGCCCAGCACAAGGTGGAGCAAAAAGCCAACCAAACAAAGGGCCTCAAGTCTAGAATAAAGTGAAGCTTGTGACCTTGTTGCCACAATTTTCCACAGACTGATGTGAGCAGCCTCTGGAAGAGGCTGATGGTTTGTGGGCAGCATACTCTCCCTCAGTGAGGCTCAGGTCCCATCCTGTCTGCCCAGTATCACCTGTGGCACCTCCTATGGAACCACCCCAAACAAACCTGGCCTAAGCATGTACACACGTGCCTTTCAAAAGGTCAGGGATGCACGTAAGTAATCAGGTGATAAACTGAAACAACTGTTTTTATGGCATCCATGCCAGTTAGCACTCTCACATTTAGGCTATAGTTTAGGCTGTGCATGAACTGCACATGCAGGCAGCTGGAATCCAACCAGCAGTGATTAGATTAGTTCACAACTGGTTTGTTTTCCTCCCCAAGCAGCAGTTGTTATATTGCAGCCTCATTTTGAAGTCAGTGTTTTGAATCTCCATGAGAACTTTATGACAAGACAACCACCCAAATGACTGAGAAGCCTTTCAAAAGAAGGGACTCTTTATTCAGTCTTTGCCAGCTTTTTCTGAGTTGATGCAAGTTCAAAATTGATTTCCTTAACAACAGAGAGCCCCAAATCCACATTGCACTGAATGTGGGTAGAAAAACACTGGAAAATGGGCATTCTAAGTATGTTTAGAGAAAAAACATATTCATTGTAAGAATTTTCAACGTTTTATCACCTATCACCGCTTCTACACCTCTTTTATTGCATTGCCTTCCCATACCACACCCACAGCCTGCTATGACTACTGTCTTTAAAGGATTCAGTTACCACCATCTGCCTGTATTAGTCATCTGCAATGAACACAAAGATAACGATCCCTAATCTTCAGATCCTCATTGAATCAATGGTGAGCTCACATCTAATCTCCAGACTTCATGGATCATCCCTTCAGCTCCTCTGAGATGAACGGCCTTCAAAAATGCAGCATTAGTGCCAGCAAGGCCCTGCCACTGAACAGGCTGAGCAATTAAAGCCGATACTTAATAAACAGTAAATATTGCGTCAGCAGCAGCTGCATACAAAGGAGCACAAGCACCATAAAGCAAAAGATCAATAATTCATAAAGCTTTGTCCCGTAGCTTGTTTATTTCCAGTTAAGAAGGAAGAAGTTGAACCCAGGTTATTGCTGATGTTTCCTACACACCAGTGTTTTTACCTGACACACCTCTGCTGCCTTGCTCTGCTCAAGTCCTTCAATCTGCCTCTCCTCAGACAAAATAAATCACCTTGCACACATGCAGATGACTGTGTAAGGGGTTGCTGCTGTGGCATTAGTCTGATGGTTACTCCTCATCTTTGCTTTCAACTGATCAAAGTTGTCTATGGTTTCTGTACTCCAGAAATCCAAATCCAGAATTCCCAAATCCAGGGGATATCCTCAGTTTCCTGTCAGAGCAAAATCCCGTGTGCTCCCGCTGATCCACAGCCACTTTTGTACAAGCACATGGAGCATAAGCTCAGAGCAAACACAAGTCAAATTCCAGCCTTAATAAACTCAGCAGCAATGCAGGAAAACTGGCCTCAATGCAGAGAATCCATCCTGAGGCAGAGAGAATGAGGGAAATGACACAGGAAGCACATCAAGGCAAAAAGAATGAGTGTGGATGTATTGAATTTGAGGAAACAGCATCCAAAGAGACACTTTTATTTTAGAAGATCTGCTCTAAATTATTAATTAAGATCTTTGTTGCTGTCCCAGTACTGTTGTAGGACTTTGAGTACTTTTGGAATAGGAACAGATCCTCTGAGGCATTTCATGAACTGACAGGAGACAGGAAAAGGTGGCTGAGGAAATGGGAGCTGCTGATGGTGACCAGAGAAGTTCACTGCTCTCTTATCTCCCCTAACACAGCCAGGTCCTCACATCTGCTGCTCTGCCAGGCCATTGCTCAAGGTGAGTGTGTGATAGCCCTTAATCAATCAATAGCAGAGCACTGGCTCATGCAGGGTGTCTGGCACAGGGTGACACAGCACAGGGTGACAGTGCCCATGTTCTGTGCACCACCAGCAGCAGCCCAAAGCTCTCTTCACCCTGCATGGCATAACATGAGGTTGGATGAGGAGAGATCTTCCCCAGAAAAAGAAAATGCTGCCAAAATGCTTCACCTCTTTTATCTTTCCATCAGCTTTTACAGCAGAACATTATGGAGCAGCCCAAATTTCATTTCCTCAGTGAAAGAAAATCCAGTCACAATAACTTCCTTCTGGTCAAAGTGTACTCTGGGATAAACACTTTGGAAATTATGCTCCTTGGAGCATGTATGTGGAGGTGGTTTGTCATACATATAGTGAAGGGGCTTTTAAACAAGTGAAAATCAGGTCTACTGTGTTCAGGGTATCACTAAAATCTGTACAACACGTGTATGAATGGAAACCACTGCAGTAACATAATCTACGTAAAAACTCTGTCAGTTCTCTGTTCTGTAGAGTGAAACCATCCAAGACACAACTCAGCAGACAGTGACCATGCTACATTTCCATGAGCTCCTTATGGACAGACTGCCAGTCTCCCCACAGCTGTTTATAAATAAATGCCCATCAGAAATACTGACTTTATTTCCCTGACTGCACAAACAGCACTTCAGCTGCAAACAGACAGATATGACAAACCTCTTTTGCAAAGCAAACAAGGACAAGGGGAGCACATGGACTTACCTGGGTAATAAGAAGTGGATTTTCTTTCAAGATGGGATCCTTCAGCAAAATTTCAGTGAAAGTTTCTGTGCCCTCACCTCCTAAGCCACCAGCAAAGGCTGTCATTGCAGGTAAGACAGCATCAGGCAGGTTCAGCCACTTCACAAAGCCCTGGATGAATTCTGTTCTGAAGGAGCTGTAAGGCAACAGAAGCAGTTAAGGCTTCACAAGTGGGTATTTCAAGGCTCCACAACTCGGTATTTTTGGAAGCTTTGAGCAGTTCTTGATTTCAAACATTGGTTCACACAAAAATCAAAGTATCAGGAGTCAGCAGAAGGTGAATTGCTAAACAAACTGGCTAAACAAACAAGGAAACAATCAGAGTGGGGCTAGACCTTGCCACAGAACATGCTTTGATGTCTGCAGTGTCAACGGATGTGTTTTGTGATGAATTTTAAAAGCCTTACAGGTGCAAGAGAGAAAGGATCTTCCATTCCCCCAACTTCAGAAGAGTCTGATAGCAGCTCTGGCAGAGCCACCACCCAAAATCCACCTGCCCTGCTCAGCCCTCGCTCCACTTGTACCTTTGCTCGTTTTCAGGGAACAGCCAGGCGAGGGAAATCCCACAAAGCGCCGCGTAGGCGAATCTCCCGGCTTCACCCAGCTGCCGGCCCAGGAGCACACACGGCTCCCTCTCCCCTCCATGCTCAGCCTCCTTTTGCTGTTTCCACCTCTCCTCTGCAGCCATTTTCACCTTCAAGTTCTAGGAGGAAAAGGCAACAGAAAAAAAAAACCCAACAGCAAAGAGTTGGAAACCAGGAAGTGAGGAGAAAAATCGCTTTTGTTTTTACTGCCACATTTACTGCTGGAATTAAGTCAAGTCTAACCAGGTCCAGCTTGTCTATTGCCCCCAACACAAAAGAAGACAAAAGAACAGGACACAGATGAGCAGTTCACCAATTCTCAAATGTTTTGCACAAAATTAGCTGACAATAAATATTTCAACCTGTGAAAGGACAAGTTCCCTTCGGGATGCAAAAGGACTGGACCCTTTCAGACCTATCAATCCCATATTTACTGCAAAAATAACTTGAAAATTGAAGCTCTGCACCTGGTGCTGGGACCAGTACAGCTGCCTGGGAAATAATTTCCCTCTCTTATCCTCAGCCCAAATTGCTCCTGTTTGTTTTGCTGACAGCATTAAGAAAGTTGAGTCCAGCTGCAGCCTCTGAGAAGGACTTTGATGTGTCCCACGGTCATTGCTGTGCTTTGCTTGTAATATTCCTCTTCTATACAACCTGCCACTGCTCTTTCCCTAAAAATAAGATCCCTGCACCACTTGAGCTGGGCCAAGACATTAATTTTTACAGTGTAGCTGTGCACACTTCCAAGTGAAGGGCTTCCAGTTGTTCCCTGGATGGTGCCAGCAGCAAACTGAGACTGCAGGCAGAGGTGACAACAGCTCGTTTCAAATTCAAATTCAAAGGTAACAACCTGCTCCAGGGCTCACTTCCATCACCTGGAATTTCTACTGATTTCCTTAAGATCCAATCTATGGGGCTCAAAATCACTCATTTCATTTCATTTCATTTCATTTCATTTCATTTCATTTCATTTCATTTCATTTCATTTCATTTCATTTCATTTCATTTCATTTCATTGTTCTAATTGAAATCTTTCCTTTCTTCCACACCCTGGATAAATAGGAATTAAGAGCCCATGACACTACAAATGATTCCCAGGGGATGCAGACATCATTTATGGATTGTTTTAGAGCCCTAAAAGAAAGAACTGCAACAGGAGCTGCTCTTTTTAAAGGGATTTTATTATCTGCATGCCATCTGTCATGGCCCTTTAGGAAAGTGTCTGTCCTGCCTTCCCACTCAGAAACCCCTAAACATCCAAAATTCCAGACCAATAATTTCAATAATTTTACAATTATTTGTCATGTCTGCTCACCTCTGGACACATTATGGGGAGACAGCACCAAAAATAAAACCCCCTTCCCTGATAGATTTATTGATTTCTTAACTTGGGCTCATATGAAAAGTGAAACAGCCAAAAAAGATTCATGAGCAGTACAACTGTTTAACCTAATTTCCTAATAACATGAAATATGGAGCAATAATGGAGCAACACAATGGTGGCTCCTGGCATGCAACAAATAATTCAGAGTGCTGAGCAGCTAAAATACCCAGAGAAAGTTTCTGGAAGACTTTGCTCTGAAGATGCTCAGATCCATGTAGTTCCCTCTACACAGGTATCTTTTTCCTTATAAACACGTAGGAAAAAAATGGGCTTGGGATTTTCAGGGCAGTAAAAAAAGGGCAATGTGTGATTTACTATGTAAAATTTGGGCCAAGAAGTTTCGCCACAAATCCAAGATGAGGGAAGCGAGAGTTAGAAGCATATTTCAAAAGTTATTTATTCCAAAAGTGGAATTCCCATCCCTGCCTTGAACAGCGTGGTTCAGCAATCAACAGCATTGCCATAATTTGAACTGTCACTTGAAAGAGAATTTTTTATCACTTCCAGCTCTCATTTTTCACACAAAACCCTTTGTTTTCTTGAGAGATGGTGTATTTTATACAGCAGCTCATGCAATCCTGTTTGGAAAGCAGAAAGATAATTCCTTTGGGGATCTAAAGCTGTACAATACACATGTTCCGTGCAGCTGAAAGAGGAAACAGAGACAAGGTGGCGTCACATTTGTCCTAAAATGTGACAAAAGCGACCAAACCATCATCTCCACAACCCTCCAAAGTTAATGAGGCATCCTATTAACTTCAGAGAAGCAGTTGTAGGTAATTATTCAGATGTTCAGATATTCAAAGAGTTCTGTGTGAGGCACAGTGGAGACAGCACAGCCCAATTGTGGTTATGCATCACACACGATGCTGTGACTGCGGAAACATTTGGGCAAAAGAGATTTTTTGGGGACCTGCACATGGCTCCAGAGATGCTGGGAGCACCACGGCCTCTGCTTTTAATCCGTAGATACGAGGTATGAACACGGAATGCCGTTAATTCAATTGTCTCAATGCAAGAAAGCATCAATGCAATATGAACGGGCCACAGGGATCAGAGCCCGAGGGGAGAGGGACATGGAGAAGCCCAAGGCTTAAGTAGTTGGGAAAGTGAGCGTATTTAATTCAGTTAATCCTAAAGTTTGCACAGCAGCGGCTGAGAAGCGATGTCCTGACAGTGAAGTGAGCAAAGCTGCGGAGAGGGAACAGCACATCGAGAAGCGTGAAGGCACCAGCTCAGCTGGGGAAGCTGTGAGGGCGGACACCGCCACAGCTGCCCGTGTTCACTTTTACCACAAATCCTTCACGTCCGAAGTCTCCGCTGATCCAGCACACGCACTTATTTACGGAAAGCGGCGCTTCTGGCCACGCTGAGGGGAGGGACGCAGCGGGCAGAGCAAGGGAGCGGCCTGAGGGGAGCGTCCCGAGGGAGCGGCCTGAGGGGACGGTCCCGCCCGCTCGCCCCTCAGCCCGCGGTGTGACCCCGCCAGCCCCTCTCCCACCCGCCCGGCCCGGCCCCGACCTGCCGCCAGTCCGGCCGAGCACCGAGCACCGAGCACCGGGAACCCAGCGCCACCAACCAAGCACCGCGTACCGGGAACCGAGCACGGACTGCGGCCGCTGATGCCCGCCTCTTCCTGCCCGGCCTCCCCGCCGGCACTGCGCCATCGGCGCGGCCCAGTGCTTAGGGAGGGCGGGAACCGCGCTGGGCTGAGGGGATGGAGGGCGCTGAGTTGGAATATTCTGAGTTGGAAGGGACCCACAGAGATAGTGAAGTCCAATTCCTTTAGTGAATGGCCCATGGAAGGGATCACAACCACGATCTTGGTGTTGTCAGCACCATGCTCCAACGAACCGAGCTGACCCCGGGATCGTCTGAGGAGATGGTGAGGATGAGGTAATGCTGCCTAGCCCCATTTCTCATTGTAATCCCGCCTCTCTTGGGCCATAGATAGTACGATATATCTAATATATCTAGTAGATAGTGTACTACCCAGTCACTGTCCAAAATCAGGAGCTAGCCAGGTAAGGTAAGCAGGACCTCAGAGCTGAAACTTTCTTAACAAAATGACCAGCATGAATTAAACTCGAGTGCAAGCAAACCCTTTACATTTTGGAGTAGGAATATAATCCCATTAGCCTTTTCTCTGTAAACTTAATTGCCGCTTCCAAGTCGTAAATGGTTATCAAGCCTTATGTTGTCAGATGGGAATCTGTTCAAAAGATACCAGGTTCCAGAGCCTCATGACTGCCACCAGCATCTGTGAACTCTGAATCACCCGGGTGTTAGCGGCTCTCAGGCTGAAAAACATTTCAGTGGAACTGCTGAAGGAAAACTTAGAAGGTGCTGCTTCATAATTCTATGGATCCATAGGGATTCTTCCAGAGGGCCAGTCTCTCCCTGGAAATCACACTTTATGCTGCCCTTTCCTGCTGCCCCCATTTTTTTGGCTCTGTAGAAAGTAGTGTAATAAAACAATTCTTTTGGAAGGATAGGTTGAAGCATAATAGCAGATTTTACTGATCATGTTCATTCTGTTTTCATTTCTTCACGCCCATGTGCTGAAAACATACGTGGGCTGGCAGAATACCTTGTGAATGATCTGTTCAGGCCAATATTAATACATTTGTTACAGACCTTTACAGTACCAGTCACCCACTGGTGTGGGTGAAGGGAACTGGACAAAAATATTGTCTGGGAGCTGAACGACTTGCCCAGTGTTTCTGAAATTATTTTCAGAGCAGCTAAATATCTGGTCCAGTCTTTATATTTGGAATAATAGAGTATTTGGGTTTAAAACTACCTGCCTTTTTCCCAACTGGAAAGCTTTTTTTTTCTTTTCTAGTTGGTTATTAGCAAATATCATATCTATTCTGCAGTAAGCCTGTTGCTGTCCAAAGAGATGAGAAAACCCAAGGGATTTATTTCCTCTGAAGACTCCCATTCCTGACAGAAAACAAGCCTGTGTTTTCCAAGACTTTAGGAGCACAAGAGCTCCTACCCTCGTAGTCTAATCTGTTTTATCTGCTGTGAGACACTCTGTATATTTATGTACTGAGCAACTACAGGACATCAGTTTCCATCCTTATCAAACACAAATATTTACCTGATCCAAGGTCTCCTGAGCTCCTTGACACTCTTTAAACATGCAGTTTAACTAGAGAAATCCATCTTTTTCCTCAGTTTTAGTTTGGTTTAAGGGAATTTTCTTAGCAACTAGGTATTTTCTTTCAAATGAAGGAACACTCCAACACATTACTGCTTTGCTTTACTCACCAACTCAGCTCTCCAGACCCCCTAATACGCTTTTTCAGCTGCAATTCCTGTCAAAAAGGAAATTAGGAATTGTTTTGACATTAACTGACCATGAGGAATTGATACAAAGAAGTCAATGAGCAATTAATACTATTTAAATTTAATGGAGACTTTCCATTTAAAAATATCACACGTGGTTTGGCGCAGCAGTTGATTTCTGTTTACCTCTATGAGCATCTCCAAGGGCAGCATAAAAAGGGCAAGAGGAGAGGTCCTGAAGGGTGCCAGATGAATGCAGGTGAGAGGAACTATTTCTGTGCTAAAGAACGTGGGGAATTTGGAGGGTCATGAGGTTTTTGAGCCTTGCCCTTTGCAAGCCACAGGCTCAAGTGTTGGTTTTGCTTCTTCCTCTCCAGTTTTGTGTGTCACTTCAAATGGCATCAACTGACATCTCTTTCCCCAATCCCTTTCCCATCCTTGCCAGGGATTAAAATGGTAATCTGGGCTAAAACAACTCTCTTCCAAACACCCACTCCCTGATTTAGCAGCCTTATTTCCCACCCAGTCCCAAGGAAAGGTGTCTGTGTGTTCAGAGAGTGGGAACAGTGGGGTTTTGCAGGACATCACCTCCCAAGTGTTCCAGATAACATCCTGCAGGGCTGATCAGGAGGGGACACAGACATGAACAAAATGGCAAAAGCAAACCAACACAATTACTAGTCTGGGATAAAAAAAAAAAACATGTGGAAAACACATAAATATCTCCATATAAATAGTTCATTTTGTTTGCAGTAATGAGATTTAAGAACACTGGGCATTGGCATTGAGCCAGCTCAGCCAACTGTTGAATTTATTCTCTGAGAGATTGTTTTTAAGTCCATAACTCAATGGTATGCCCAGCGTGCCTGTTGGCCCAGTCCCTGATCTCTGAGACTTGCAGATTAATTGTTTCAGGCAACAGTAACAACGTGGATCTCCTTGTCACAGGAGGTGGAGGAGTCCTTCTTGCACCTGCAGTGGAGTTTAGGAGTGCAGCAAAGCACCATAGACATGAGCAACCCCAGAGTAAGCAGCAGACAAATTACCCATTTTACCCTCCCTGAGTACATAAAGGGGAGGATGAGGATGGCAAGGATCACCCCGAGCAGCAGGAGCAGCACGAGTCTCTGCACAACCAGGCTGGTGTGTGCTGGGCTGTTTTCCTCTGTGTTTAAAATGTCTTGGCTGCTCTGAGTCCAGCTATTGCCATCCAGCCCCATGGCACAGATGTACACCCCAGGGTTTGAATCGAGGTTCTCCAAGCACTCCAGGATGTCTTCTTTATTCTGGAGCGTGCGGATGAGCCCACCTGACACGAAGGTGGGTTTTCTGCAAAGAGGGCAGGTGATTATCCAGGTGTTCTCCTCTTTCCTGAGGATCAGCTTCAGGCAGATGGCACAGAAGGCATGCTGGCAGTCCAGGAGCTTTGGGACTCTGTAGATGCTGTACTTGTTGAAGCAGATCATGCAGTCCATATCCAGGGTGGCTGTGTGTGAGCGCTGCTGGTTCAGTTCCAACGTGCTCATTTCGGGAGAGATTGTGTCCCTTAGCACAGCAAGTGGCCTTGAGTTTGGAGAGTCTCCTTCCAAAACTGCTGGTTTAAAGGCAGCAGGACAGTCTCTCTCTGTTCCTGAAGGTCTCTCCATTTCTTCAGCACACTCTTCAGTGAATCTCACTCTCTTCTCGCGTTTGGAGTTTTGTGTTACGGATCCTGTCCCGCTCATTTCTGCAGCACCTCCCGCCGCGGGCGCGGGACCGTCTGCCTCAGCCTGCACTGCTCCAGGAGCTGACCATCTGTTTGCCTTGTCAGTGGATTTCTCCATGGAGATAGACCTCGGTGCAGCTTGTCTCCCCTTAGCTGAAGGATTTCCCGAGTCTCTGGCTCCTTTTATGTGTTGCTGTATTCCTGTTGTGTGCCTGGTTGATTGGTGAGAGCCTTAAGCGAGTCATGCTCTTACAATACGATGTTTTTATGGCATGAGGACCAGAGTTAATGATTGACTTCCCAGCCAAGACAGTTTACAAGGACTGATAATATCAGTGGGCAATTCCTGTCTGGAAGCAGACTCCATGGCATTAGCAGACCACTGACAGCCAGACACTACCATTATTATTAAATTACAACTCTCTTAGTTGAAAGCAATTTCATTGTTTCTAAACAGTGTTTTTCTGGACAGTGACAGGCTTGGGGGAATTCCCCATTTCTAACACTGAATGCACTGCTTTGATTAGAAAATAATTATCACCAGTTTGGAGCACTCTGGGTAGGAAGTTGGCTCTTGGTTTAGAAATACTTATTACCCTACAGCACCAAGTGAAGAATGAGATTGAAATTATAAATTCGACTGTTGAATGTCTAATTGTTATTAACTCTTTTATGCTAGGGTATTTCCTTTTTTCATCCTAGGATAACTCTTTTAGTCAAGTTTTGAGTACAAACCCAAGCATAACTGAGGCCCAACCAGGGTCTCTCAGAGTCCATGAGATCTGGAAACTAAAATCAAGACCAGTGTCCTAGATGGTGGGAGCATCTTCTTTGCTGTGGTGTTCACCAAACAACCTCATGCACTTGGGAATGCCCTTCCTGAGTGGTTTTGTGAATATTCATCTTGTCTGAAAAAGAATGCCTAAACAAAATGCCTCAGTCTCTAATTTCTTTCTGCTTTTTTATTTGAGGAGTAAAATACAGATGGTTTCTCAGCAAGAATCCCATGGAAGGAAGGAATGAAAGGAAAGATCACTAATCCCAAAAAGCCAGATGAGGTCAGTGTTACCAGCAGAAGACACACAGTACCACGCTGGTAGCCTCAAGTGGCCCTGAATGCTCACACTGCCTCTGCCTCCATGTCCCAGCCTCTCCCTCCTAGAGAGGAGCAGCAGAAAGAAACGAAACAACTGCAGATGTCGAGGGCAAGGAGTTCAGGAAGGCTCTAATCTCATGAACTCGCTGGAGGAAGGGGTGAGGTGAGAACTTATTGCTGAGAAATAGAGGCTTTGTCGTAAGCAAGCTTCGTCAAAGTGCCCCAGCACTGCTGTGTTTCTGCTGATGTGGCATGTGGTGGTGCTTGATGGACTTTTGGATGACCCCAAATTTTAGGAGCTTGAGTATCTCTCAGTTGCAGAAGTTGGTATCAAAGTGCAGGAATATCTGGAAGAAGGCTGGTGAACTGCCAGCCAGACTGAAGTCTCAAATATTTATCTTTAAAAAGACCGTTTTCTTTTGCATTTCACATAACTCTTTGTCAGCAAGTTCATGCTGTTAAAAAGATTCAGGAAAGTAGAAAACAGACTTGCTATATTACAACAGTTTAGAAGCTTCAAATTTGCTCTGTCAGTTCCCATGTCCAAAATGTCTTAAAATTTCCTGATTCCTGATTATGACACCTTGCAGAAGATGGAACAGACACCAAGAGGGACAACTATACTCCTAATATAAAAAGTTTAAAACTAGTGGGAATGAATTTATGCTCCATGTCTATCTGCTCTCTGTTCTACCAGTGGGTGGGGGTGACTTGTTTGTGTTTTTTTGTGATGGAAAAATAGATTTTTGTTGTCCTCCCCACTGACAAAGTTTTCAGCCAAGCCCTGATCCTGGCTGTGCTTTGTCTCTGCTGTCACGAGTGATGCTCCCTGGCTGGCACGTGCCTTGTGCTTATCTGAATTGCTCACAGCTTCTTAATGCTCCTCAGGCTAATTACTGCCTCATTAATCATTTCCAGTCAGTTTCTGTACTGACACTGTTTTCCTGCTTTTAGTGTGTTTGCATTAAAAACATTTATTTCTATGAAAGGCTTTGTATGGAATTGTTTATAGCAGGAAAGAGATGTAAAAGAGCAGTTGTGTCATGCCTAGTAAAATCCTCAGAAGCCAAAACACCCCAGGAGATCCTGGGGATAGTCCTGTGAGCTTCTCCCTGTGCTGAGCTGTGGTTCAGGTTGTCCTGACTCAGGAGAGGCACAGAAAAATGATATACAACTTAAAAATAGCTGTGATGTGAAGCCTTGTACTGTACTTCTGTTTTGTTGTGTTCCTCAGGAAGCTGTTTGGATGTGGATTCCTCACAGCATCTTGTGAGGAGTCTCCCTCAGTGCAAAAGGAAACAAGAGGCGGAGGTTCAGTTTATTACAATTACCACATTTAATTTATCGGTGCTGTCTCAGCTCCTGTCCTGCCGCACCCCTGCTCTCAGCCCTGTTCTCCTGGTGCCACCTCGCGGGTATTCCATCTGCTCACCTCTCTGATTTAATAAAACTCACTAAGATTTATTTCGCTTATTTCACGTTCCAGTAAATTTTGGTTTGGGTGGATCAGCCCCGCTCTGGGGTGGGGTGAGAGCGCCCACCCTGAGCCCAGCGCGGGGCGTCACGGTGAGTGCCGGGAGCTGTGCTGGGCAGCAGAAGAGTGCAATTAGCGATGGAGGCCAATTAGCCGCAATCCGGCAGCTTTTGGCACAGCACTGATGATTTGTGGCGCTGCTTTCCGCAGCCTCCCCAGCCTTTCCCCGTGGACGCGCCGCTTCCGGCGCTTGGCTGCGCCGTCCTTCCCTTCGCCGCTGCGGGTTTTCGATCCCGAGCCTCAGTTTCCCCCCCGGGAAACTCCTCTTCTTCCTCCTCCTCTTCCTCCTCCTTTTCTTGCTCTTCCTCTTCCTCCTCTTCTTCCTCCTCGAGGATCCCCCAGGCGGGCGGGCGCTCACGTGACCCCGTCCCGCCGCCGCCACGTGACTCCCTCCACGTGTCTCCGCCACGTGACTCGCTCCCGGTGCCGGTGTCACGTGACCGGCGGCGGCGGCCCCGGCGGGGATGTCCCGCAAGCAGGCGGCCAAGGCCCGGCCCGCCACCGGCGCCAGGAAGGGCCGGCGGCCCCGGCATTCCCCCGCCGGACCGGCCCCGGGCCCCGCTCCGGCCCACAGCGGCGGCGGTTTCGCCGGGCAGCTCCGCGCCCTCGGCCTCAAGCTGCGGGAGGTGCCGGGAGATGGGTGAGCGCTGCGGCGGGTGTCCCCACAGCGGGTGTCCCCACAGCAACCCCGGGGCCGGCGATTCCCCGCACATCCGAAGGCTGACGGCTTCCTCCTTCTCGTGGGGTGCGAGGGTTTTGATCGCTCCCGGGGTGGGATGCCCGTGTCCCGGGGCCGAGGATTTTCCGCTCCCGGTTGAAGTGGGCCCTGTGCTCCGCAGGGGTGAGGATGTCCCCGCTGTGCCCCTCAGGGATCTCCGCTGTTCTCTGCGCTTCTGTAGGGCCTGACGGCTCGGCCAGGGGGCTGAGGGCTCCACTGTCCAGCAGGACTGAGCTTACAGAGGTCCATAAATGTCCTTATGGATCACTTTCACTCCCTTCTGTTCTATCAGGTGAAGGGGTAGTAAACGCTTCTGCTGAGAGGTTGTTCAGAGGGGAATTGTCCTTTGTTGTTCTGTTGTCAGCCTGGCAGTTTGGCCCAGCAGTTTTCCCATCACACAATCACTCAGACCCAGCTGTCCCAGCAGCCACAGGGAATGAGCGCTCCTTTGAATTCTTATCCTTGCTAAAACAGACAGAACAAGCACAGCCCCTTTTCCCTGAGCTCATTATTCCTTCTGCTGCCTCACACACACACACACACCCCCACTCCTCATTTCAGCAACTGCTTGTTCCGGGCCCTGGGGGACCAGCTGGAGGGACACTCCAGGAACCACCTGCGGCACCGCCAGGAGACCGTGGAGTTCATGCTGAGGCAGCGCGGGGACTTCGAGCCTTTTGTGGAGGATGATGTGCCCTTTGACAAACACGGTATGGGCTCCCTGCCACATCCTGGGAGACATCATTGTGTCATGGGGTTGTATCTCCTTCCTAACCTATTCCTCATCCTCAGCCCTTAGGGCTCCTCTCTAGTTTTTAGCAACATTTTATGTTTATGGCTGTTAAGATGCTGTGGGAAAGTGAGCTGTTTAATCTGCATTGAATTTGTCCTGGAAATTATTTAAATTTAGGAAATTTGGAGAAGGAAAGAGAGACCACAAAGGCAAGGAGTAAAAATTAGGTGTTTTCAAAAGGAACTTAAGAAAAATTGTCTAGTTCTCCTTGAATACTGGTGGGTATTCAGCTGTTTTGGTGAGTGGCCGATTTCTTTGGGTTTCTTTCTCTTGGCACTCAGTATTTCCTCCTGGGAACTGAGGGGAAGATCCAAACCAGAAGCAAATACAGCCTTTGATGTGCCAGGTACCATGCAGATGATGCATCAAAGTGGTTTGGTCACTCAGTACTCAGCCACTCCTCCTTCTGAGCTAACAGAGCCAGTGGCCTTGCTTAGTCTAAGGGTGTAGTGCCTTTTTTTAGAGATTTCTGTGGTCATTTAAATGCATTAACTCATGTTGCAGCCAAATTCTTGCCTCAGCACTCATTGTTTCACAGGTGGGATTTCCCTTCCAGAATTTCTCAGGCTCATGTTGAAATCTCACCCCTCATTATCCATCCACTACTTTTGGAAGTATCAGAAATAAGGTTCCAACTCTTGTGAATGTTTTTTCCTTTAGTTGCCAATTTGGCCAAGCCTGGTACTTTTGCTGGCAATGATGCTATTGTGGCCTTTGCAAGGAACAATCAAATGAATGTGGTTATTCATCAGCTTAACGCTCCACTGTGGCAGGTGAGAAACAAAGCTTCTACATTTTGACCTGTTTTTTTACCTGAGGGATGTAAAATAGTGTGGAAAATTCCTGATTTATTAAAAAAAGAGCAGTAGCTGCAATGAGCTGGGTGTGGTGCAGAGCTGTGCTTGGTTTTTGAGGAGGGGGAACACAAAGATTTTGGCTAGGAGGAGAGGGAAGGAAAGAAAACAGTGGGTGCATGATGGGTATGTATATTTTTTATTTGGGTTTTAAGCTATGAGCTTCAGTGCTGTGCTGTCTCCTGAAGATCAGCTGCATGGGATGTGGAATGCCAAGGTTTCTGACAGATAGAGAAGTGAGCTTTTAAAAGAAATTTTAAAACCTTGAAGTGGTGTTTAATCAGTTCCTGGAAAGGACTGATGTGGTGTGGTTTCCTCTGATAGAGGGGCACTGAAACAAGTAATCCATCAGGTCCCTTGTGTTCTCTTTATTGTTGTTTTTCCATGGCAAGTCCACACTGGAATGGGTCCATGCTCAGTCTGCCTGGTCATTGATCAAGTGAGAACCTGAATTCAAGTCAGAATTGTTTCTGGCCTCTATTTACAGACAGAACCAATGAAGTATGTAGATTAAACAGGGCAATAAAGATTAAAAAACCAGATGAAAGCTGTCAATGATGTCTTAAATACATTTAAAACAGCGTCACGTGGATTCCTGAACTCAAACAAGTTTAAACTCTCATTTATAGGCAGCTATGGGCAGTGGGACAGGTGGGTGAAGTACCTGTGCAGAGGAAGTGACCCTGCAGAGGTCACAGGGGTGGTTTTCATGTGTTGTTCCTCAGTGTTATAATGTTCTGAGATTTTGATGTCCTTTTTGATGTCCTTGGTTCTTTAATCTCCTCTCATTGACCGTGTTAGGGTGTCAGCACAGAGTTTGTGGTGAGGTTCTGCCTTGCCTGAGCAGTGTTGTTAGTGAAGGGTTGTCTCAGGCCCTTGGGAACAGTGTGTTAAGAGAGCTGTGAGTAGAGCTGTAGCATCATGAAAAGCTCTTTACAGGTGGACATCTCTGCATGATTTTTTTTTGTCTTTGAACAGCCCTTAGCTTTTTTTGATAGTGACTGTAAATTATAGATTTTACAGAATAGAATAGAATTATAGGATTGTTATTATAGAATAGAATTGTTAAAGTTGGGAAAGACCTTTAAGATGATGGAATCCAACTGTAGACTCAAGTTAGCTGAGATTTGTAGGTTATTTTATTGGCTTTTTGGATAACAGGCTCAATTTGGTGGCCTTCTCTGGGCCCACTCCGGAGTGGAAAGAGGCTTCTCTAAAGAGAGCTAAATTCACTAATTTTCAAATCTTTCAAGAGCTTTGAAAGGGATTTGTTCCACACCTGTTCAAGCTCTGGCATAGGAGAAATGTTTAAAATAAATCTCACCAAGTTTCACCACTTGAATAATTGAATAGGCTAGAAAGCAGGAGTTAAGTATAACCAAGAGTTGAGTTGGCACCTGAAGGTGAGCAAGTGTAAAATAGATGGAGAATTATTTGTTGGAAAAGCTGAAGTCATCAGTACAGCACAGACCACAGCCACTGCAAGGTGACTTGGTGTGTGGTCTGGAGCAGAGATAAGACAATTCACAGACGTAAAAGGGTTGGGAAACTCTTGGAGCCCTAAAGCAAGGAATTCTGGTCCTTTGCTTGCTGACGTCTGCTCCAGGTCTTTGAACTTGGGCTGGCAGGTCAAGCCAAGCTGGTCTGCAAGTGCACTGGGATTTTCTGTATTTGCAGGAGCTGGAGTAGCTCTTATCTAACAGTTTGAGACACTGATAATTGGGGTAGGAACTATGCTCACATCAGTACAGATAATTCTCAGAGCAGGAATTTTCTGTGGAAACTGCTGTAAATTGGTGCTGACGAAGCAAAGCAACATTGGTTGTTAACAGTGCTCCTGAATGGAGTTAATACATTTTCATGGATTTGTTTTCTTTTAAAAACAAAGCACAGCTCCCTGGAATGCTGGTAAAACAGCATCTTGTCCAAAATTTAGCCTGAGTGACTGTTTCCATGGCCTCTATTCCCTCACATCTGAGGGTAAAATGACTTGGTACATTCCCTGGGAGCTCTTGCTGAAGTTGGTTCTGGGAAGATGAAAACTGATAGCTCCTGTGGAGAGTTCAGGAAATAGTTCTGAGCTTTCCACAAAAAATATTTTCATTCCATGTTCTGTTTGTTCTGATGTAACTGCTCAATATTTTACATCTGGCTTTCAAACCTCCTTCTCTTCCTGTTTCAAATGCTCCAGCAACCACATCCTTGCTTCCCTCACAGTGTTTGCTATCACTGCAAGAAACTAATACTGTGGAAAATCCGATGGTGAAGCTGCTTCCAAGTCCTCATTTTCAGTTTGTTTTCTTTTGTTGAGATCCGGGGCACAGACAGGAGCGATGCCAGGGAGCTGCACATCGCCTACAGGTACGGGGAGCACTACGACAGCGTCAGGAGGATCAGTGATGACTCACAGTCTCCAGCCTATCTTCGGATGGAGGTTGGTTGTGAGGGAATGAGGTGGCTGTGGGTGACAAACAGAGCTGAGGAGTGCTGCCAGCTGATTTCCAGTCTCATTCTGGATGGAGGGAAGAGCTGGGTCTCTGTGTTGTGCTGGGAGAGCAAAGCACTGAGGTTGTTGTAGCTCATGCTGCTGGTTCTCCCAGAAGGGGCTGGGAGGGAGGATTTCAGCCTCTGGGCTGGAAATGAGCCCAAAGCTGGTGCTGTGGTGTGGGATGTCTGGAAGCAACCTCATCTGAATGACATAATCATCAACCTCAAATGGAAAAAGAAAGGGAAGGGAGGAATGATACCTTTATCTATATCTTCGTATCTCCCTTTTTGATGTTGAGGAGTAACTGTGCTGTGCTCGAGGTTCTGCACACAGCTGAGGTGTGATACTGTATTAAAAACAATCAATTTAAAAGCTAGTTTATTGTGATTCATGATTTGGAGTTTGTTCAGCAGTGCAGGAGATGTAGGAAACTCTCAGTGATGGTGGAAGTTACACAGCTTTGATGGTTTGACACGGGATGTTCCTGAGAAAAGTGTGCCATGATAATTACTTTTATTAGGATGTCAGACTTCTTTGGATTGCATGCTTATGTGATCTGCTGGGCTTTGCTCTTCCTCAGATGCTTTGCCAGAACAATTCAAATAAGTCAGAGGAAGTGAAGCCACAGAAGGGTGACTCTGAAGACGAGACTGAAGTGGAGCTGGAAGATGCTGTACAAAAAGTGTGCAATGCAACTGGGTGTTCAGTAAGTACTGAGGAGCCTTTCT
This sequence comes from Parus major, assembly GCF_001522545.3. Lineage (NCBI taxonomy): Eukaryota > Metazoa > Chordata > Aves > Passeriformes > Paridae > Parus > Parus major. The sequence goes on from NC_031789.1 coordinate 1,387,190, forward strand.
GTGCTTAATGTTCAAACCTCCTTGGTAAATGGAAGTAGTCCTGGGAAAAATACTAGAAAACACTCATCTTGTACAAACTTGAGTATCAGAGCCATCAATCAGGGTGCATCTCATCCTAGAATCAACCCTTAAATGCAGGTGAAATAGCAACTTTTTTGTGGATGCCTAATAATTTTGGAAGATTTGTCTTGCAGCTCTCATAAAATTTACTTGGGAACAAATCCTGTAGGTTCTGAAATCCTTTGGGGTTATTGAAGATCCCAGATAATTGGATAATCTGTCACTCTTGGCACTGTGCAGGTGGCTAGAACAGAAAGGGCCAAGAGGGGAAACTTACACTGAAAACAGCATATTCCTTTTTTTCTGATATCTTCCGGAATTTAAGGTTTTCCCCCTCACCCTTTCAGAAATAAAGCACAGACCAACTGAGTGATCATAACAGCAGCAGCCCCCTCTCAGTGGTGTAGGTGTTGTTAAGTGAATGTAGCTCAGGGATGTGAACTTCTTCAGTGTTCTCCTTCCCCTCTTGTGGACAGGACATTGATTTAGTAAGCCTCGTTCTGGAAGTGGAGGACTACAACGTGGAATCTGCAATATTTGCCATCTTGCAGGTGAAGGAAGGGGAAGGAATAGGTGAGTGCACAGTTTGTCACCTGGGGCTTCGTGTGACTGTGATGCTGGTGATGGGGACAGCAGCAGGACAGGTGGGGCTTGTGTGCTCAGCCTTCTGTGCTCAGGAAGGTTGTCAGGGAGGGCAGTTTCAATCCAGCTTCCAAAAAACCCCCAGGATTTCTGGGAAGAGGAATTGGCTGACAGTGTGACAGCTCCTGGGTACAGCATGTCTGAGAAAACCTCTGCTGTTGGCAGGTACCGAGGAGCAGCAGGAGCCCCCGGGCAGGGAGCAGAAATCCTGCAGCAGGACACTGTGGGAAGAGAATGGAACTGGTTCAAGAATCTTTGGAAATCAGAGCTTGCATCAAGGTGAAGCAGAAAACAGCAAGGAGCAAGCTGGATCCAGGGAAGAGAACCGAGCCAGCAGAAACCCAAAGGTGTGTGAGGGGTTTGGCAGTAACATGAGCACCTTCAGTGATTGCTTTAGCATTGCTCACTCAGCAATTCTGTTCTCCTTTCAGTTAAAAAGAGCTTCTGCTCACTGCATTTTGTCTCTGCTGCAGCTGTCACTGCTCCCACAAACATTTCCTGGTGACATGCAGCACTCTTCCCAAAACAATCAGGAATAAAGCCCTGACAAATAGTTAGGAATGTCCCCTGGCAGCTGCCTCAGTATCTGCCTGTCTTATTTATTACTTTTCCCCAGCTGAGCAGAGCACATGTGGTTTGAACTTTGTGTTTTCACCCTTCCCTTCCAGGTAGCCAAGAAACAAAGGAAGGAGCAGCAGCGGCTGGAGAAGAAGAAGCGGCAGGAGGAGAGGCACCGGCAGAAGGTCCTGGCCACCAAGAGGGACAGTGCAGACACCAGGACAGAGCCAGAGCCAGCCAACCACGTCACCCTGGTGAAGGCCATGGCAGCCCTAAACATATGACTCAGTGCTTTCATGAGAAAAGCAAATAAAACAAAGAAGACAAAATTCCCCTAGGAGAATTTCCAGGCACCCGTGGTTATTTTAAAATCCGTCTCTGGTGAGATTTCCAAGAAAAAGAGAACTTCCTCTTCCCTTGCTTGTGGGGAGGACAATTGCTCATTGATTCTGCATCAACCTGTGGTGAGAAGAGTTGTTTAAACTTAACAGGAAGTAAAGACTTGAGTCTGTAGTCTTGGAGTTAGATGAAGGTGAGAACCTTTTCTTCACACAACGGTGTCAGATTTGTTTTGACATCTCTTGATGTGCCTGGTCTTGTTTGGTTTGGTTTTTTTGCCTTTTATTTGGTTATGCCTAGAGGAGCTTTATTTTACCTTGCTGTCAGGGAAAGCTTTACAAATACCAACTCAGGAATATCTCTGGTGGGTCTTTTTCTATTTAAATTCAAATAAAGTAAGAGAACAGAGTCCCAGAATCCTCTCCAAAGCAAAGTGTGTCAGTCAGCGCTGTCTCAAACGTGACATTCCTCTTTTGTTTGCCATGCAGGAATGCAGTGACAAGTTTTAATCTCACTGGAATTGCTGGCATTGCTCTGGGCTGGTTCAGAAGTGATGAATACATGGAGATGGGGATTGTTGCATCCATGCTTGCTGAGGTTTGGGATCAGCTCCTTTAAGATGAGACCTGTAGTGGGGAAAAAGACCTCCCCAAAACAATGATCCCAGTGGACTCATGAGAATGCAGAGCTGATTCTTCCAGTTTGGTAAAATGTGACAGGAACAGGCTTAAAGTGTCTGGTGAGTTGTTGTTACTTGAACACCTGGAATCTCTTTCCCCTTTTCCAGAGTTTTTGGTTATTCCAGGGCTTTAGTCCAAACCAGGAGCTGGATAGGTGTTAATAACCAAATGAAATTACTATAGCCAAAGGACCAAGGGTCTTGGGAAGAAGCTTCCAAGCAGCAGTGATCCCTGGGAGCCTATTTCACTTCATAATAAATCAAGCTTTTTTCCAGGGTAGGATTTTTTTCCATCTCAAATTCCATTTTGGTGAGGTCACCAAATAGGATGTAAGCTTGACTCCTGTGGTGTTTTCCACTGTAGGACTGAGAATTCGAGGTGCAAGGACTGTGGGACTCAGCCTTTGTTTTATGGCTCACAGTGTTTCAGCTCCACTCAGGTTTTTGGGCTTGTAGCAAGCCCTAAGCTTGAAGAAATCACATTTATTAATCAAATTACAGGAGACACCTTATCAGCCAGGGCAGAGGTGAAAGGGATTTTTAAAAAGGAAGAAGTGTTGCATTTGAAAAATTTGTCTGTGCTTTAAAGTTTATGAATGTTTTTTTTTTACTGAACTGCCAAGAACTGGGCTGATACTTGATGTGCTCTGCTGCTGTTACTTGAAGAATAAAAAGAAAGGAGTTCTTCTGGAAGAACTGGTGGTGTTGGAATTCCTTTTTCTCCAAAACAGTCATTTTTACAGTAGTGGGAAGAGAGGTGAGTCACAGCTTCGTGGGGAGAAAGTGCAATTTCCTTCAGGGGGTGATGAGTTGTGACAGCAGGTTTGGCAAGGCAGTGCAGGTGGCTGTGTCACCTGTGTCCTGCCCTGCAGTTTGGTCTGAAAGGCAGGTGTGTTCTGCAGGTTTGAAAAGATAAAGAGTTTGCAGTTGTGCACTCTGAGAGGTTTGATCTTAATGAATTGGGTTTTTGTCCTCTGGAGCCAGAGCTGATAAGGGATTTGTTGTTGGCTGGAGCTTGGGAGCTGTGAAAGGAGCTGTCCTGGAGGCTGAGGAGGGAACTCAAACCTCACCCCATCGTGTGCAGGATGAAAGAGGGGGTCAGCAACAGCAGCACAAACAGCAGAGGAAGAGACTGGCCCAAAGCTTGTGGCCTCTGATACATGGAACAAAATCTGGGGCTGAAAATGCTTTCATTTCTGAGTGTAATATGATTAAAATAAACTCTTAATGTGCTGGGCTCACAGATCTTGACAAACCAGTCAAATTCCCTTTATCTTGCTGGGGTAGCTTTGTGCCTGCACAGCCATTCCATATCCAAAGATGTTAAAACTGATTTTGTCTGTTTCACATTTTTCCCATTGAAATTTCCACCTTCCTAATGTATATATTTATATTTTTTTCCCCTAGGAAATCTTTGCACAACATTCTTCACAGAACTCAGTTTACACAGTGAAATTTGCTTTGTAAACAGGTCGTGGTTTTTCCTGGGAAGAGGAAGGGAGGCGAGAAAGAAGAGCAGAACAACACCATGATTCATACATAGCATGTGTTTACTCCTTGGTGGAGCTGAGTGCTCCATAACCCAGTGCCAAGGACGGACAATAAGCAGTGGATATTCCCTTTGGGCTTTGAGCAGGATTACTGTTTGTTCTTAGCTGACAAATTTGAGGGTGTTTTGGCTGTTGCTGCAGCAGGGTCACTGTGAGCCTCTCAAGGGTGAATCCGCAGCAGGAGGATGTAGAAAGGCCTCTTTCCCTGCATCATATTTCCCACCATCATCTTCCCTGGACTTATTTTCCCAAATCCTGCCCCTGCAGGTGAGGAATTTAGTTGAACTGGAAGTTTTAAGTGTTTAGGCAGGTTCTGGCTGATCTCTATAAGCACATCTGTGTAGGGGAAGGGTTTTCTGCCCATGCTGCTCTGTGTTTTCTGTCCCTTGTTCCTACTCAGGAGCTGCACTCTGGTTTTATCTCACAGCTTTGCCACATTCTCCATGTCTGCAGAGCTTTGGGAGTGAAATTGGGCATGAAGGACAATCCATAATCCAGTGCTGGATGAAAGGAAGATGGTTTGTACTGGTGTTGAGCTGTGGGGTGGCTCCTAGGAGTTTTCCTGGGTGCAGGCACCAGCCTTAGAAGGCAGCATTGGCTCTGTCTCAGCTTCTAGAATTGTTATTGACTGTAGAAAATGAGAATAAATGAGTGGTTTGGAGGTATAAAGATACCACAGTTACTGTAGGAGCGTGAGGTGGGAATGTTGTTGCTTGTAATGAAACACTTAACAGAATCAGGCTCTTAAGATTTACTGTTTGGCTGCTAAAATGTCACTTGTGGTCATTTTTTAAGAAAAAACATGTGCAGGATGGTCAAAAAATCAGCCCTCAAGCTCCATGCTGTTACCTACCCCTTCCACCACCAATTCCCAAAACACAACACGGGTCACAATTGAAAAACACATCTTTATTTTCAGGTTTTACCTCATTTTTATGAGCTATTTAACCACGGGAAGCAGATCTTCCCTGTGCTAAGGCTCTGGGGAAAGGTGCTGGACACCACAGGTTTGTGCCACGTCCTGCCTGGCCACAGGGGAGGCAGAACTCCCTGATTCTGGTGGTTTCTGTGAGCTTTGGAGCCCCAGCCTGGCAGGTGTGCTCAGCAGGAAGGTGTTCTGCCCTTGCACTTGGATTTGGGGTAGTTGTCGTAGGATTTGCGGTAGGTGCTGGCTGCCCTCTGGAAGCACTCCACTGCCTTCTTGTCACAGGCACAGATCCCTCTTTGGCACCCATTCCCTGTTCCTGGAAGAAAATTAGGGGAGGATGGAAGCAGGTGGAAGGTGTGGGGGTCAGGGGGTGGTTTTTGACCGTCCCCACAGCGTGCACAGCTCCTCTGTTGAGTTTGGGGTGTGTCAGGTGTGGGGTGTGGAGCTGCCTGGCCCTGGAGGGAACCCTTTCTCTGATGTGGTGTTTGCCAGGATCACTGGGATGGGCTTTGGGACAAGGACTTTGCTCTGGGGGAATCAGGGTGGCTGTGGGTCCCCCCATCCAGGCTCATCTCAAACCCTTGGTATTTGGCCTCTTGGGAACGACAAAGTCTCTCCTCAGGGGAGTCTCCAAGCTCTGAACTTCACCATAATCCACCAAATAGTTATTTGCCTTATAAAATTTGCCATGTGGTTTCCAGGCCAGGGTGGTGTGAAGGGGATCTTGGAAGCTCCCTGAGAGTGGAGGGTGGCTGTGCCTCCCTGCTCAGAGCTCTGCCCCCACCCCGCTCTCACCGCAGGTTATTCGGTTTCCTTGGAAGGTGTATTTGTAGATGGTCCTTTTGGGGCTGCAGCCAGAGGAAACCAATCTCTTGTAGCAGCAATCGTGGGCATGGCAGCACCTGGGGGCACCAGAGCCGAGGTCAGGGCAGGGGACAGTTGGGACAACACTCAGAACATCAACAACACCTTTGCTGTGCATCTTTGCTGCCGCTGAACCCCTTCCTAAAGAGGCTTTAAGGACAAGCAACAATTTTCTCACTGCTATTTCCACCCCCAGGAGCAGGAACAAGATTCCACTTGCTGTAGGAGGGAGGTGAGGAGGGCCAGGGCCACCTGCTGTGCCTTGAGCCTGTCCCAACATACCTGTCAGTGGCATCCACGGGCTGTTTGGATCCCCCCCAGCCGCAGTAGCAGCCGTACCCGTTGTAAGCCAGCGGCGATTTCCCCGTCTTTTGAACAATCATCATTCCAAACTGGGCCAAGTTGCAGCTGGCAAGGGCCAGTCCTAGGACTGGAGAAGTGGGGTTAGAAGCACAGGGGAAAAAAAACCTCCCATCCCACCTTTCTACAGCAAAAATGAGCATTTCCCTCCCCATCTATCTACAGACAGGAGCTGGGAGCTTTCCCAGGGGTGGGAGCTGGTGGGGGGAACTCACAGAACAGGAGCAGCGAGAGGAGCTTCATTCTGGTGGTGGCAGCTCCAGGGTTTGGTGAGCCCCAGGTGCTGCTGGTCACACCTTTTATGGCTGTGCACCCTCAGCAGGGCCCCTCCTCCAGAGAGCCCAAAGTGGGCAAATATTGACAATCCTCCCATACTGGTCCTGCTGCTGGGCTGGAGGCCCTGGCTGTGGGATGCCTTAGGTGGGGGAGTTCTTGGCAGGAGATTTTGGGTGTGTGGGGCAGCCTGGAATTGAGTCTGTGCATGGCTCTGGGTGTCTCAGCTTTCCCAGTGCTTCCCTGAGTAAAATGAGAGAAATTGAGGGACAACAGGAACCACTCAGTACAAGGTGTCCCTTATAAGGTGGAATGAGATTGACTCTGAGGAGTCTGTGATTCCATGATCCACTCTCTTCCTGGATGACAGTTTTTTGATGTCTTGGCTGGAAAACACCATTCTAGGTCTTACTGTTTCCATCCTAACTTACCTGGAGCAAGGAGAAAACGCAGCCAGTGCAAAGCATCCTCCCCTTCTAACTCAGCAGAGTGGCTGAGATGCAACACTGGGAGTGGAGGAAGATCCCAGGGACTCCAGAATGTCTCTGGCTGGAGAAGGAGCTGAGCAGAGACTGTGTTTGGTGCTTTTCCTGATAGTGGGGCTTTCTCAGAGCCCTGCATGTGGAGATGCTCCATCCCTCTCCCCACGTGTGCTGGGCACAGTGTTGTGCTTTCAAATTCCTCATGGCATGAGGTGTGTGATTCAGCTTTATTTAGAAGCAAAATAAGTGGCAGGGAGGAAAAAATGCCGGTGGTGTGTGATGGAAGGTGGGGGGAAAAGAGGCTGCTTGTGTTGTTTAATTTCTGATTAAATTGGTGGTACTGAACAATCATTTAGAGGATAACTTCTGGCAGAGATTGCAGCTGCTCTGTGCTGCTTTTTGGGGAACCCCAGCATGGGCAGATACTGAGGCAGGGGAGGAAATCCCCACCCAGGGCTGGTAGGGAAACTGAGGCAAGGAATAAGGATGTGACTTACATGGGAATCAGAGAGATGCTGAGAAAAGGGAACTCAGCTCAACAAAATCTCTTTCCCTCCCTCTGACATGGCTCATCATCAGCTCTCTGGGTTAATTTAGGTAGTCCCCTGGGATGGTGTTAATTGGCTACACCAGGATTTGCCACAATTCAGGATTTTCCATGTCCACAATCAGTTTTATCATGGAGGAATAGGAGATATTCTTATATCTTATATTCTTATATTCAATATTCTTGTCTATTAAACTGGCTGAGCTCCACTGAAAGCTTCTCCACCCTATCCCCTCAACCTGTGCCAGGTTAAATTGGAAATAAGTCCCCCCAAAAGCCAAATACCTCCTGGGAAGCTGTGGGTTTTGTTTCTTAGTATGAAAACCACAACTCTTGCAGCCCAGTTTATTGTAATGCTCTGAGGGGGTGCAGTATCTGAGCCAGAACATCAGCATTTGGAGGATTTGTATGAATGGATTTCTACAGCTGGATGTCCAAGCAGGAAAATTCCTGGATGGGTAAAATTCACCCAGAATTGACAAAGGGAGAGTGGTTGAGTTTATCCCAGCCTGCAATCTGTCTGGGCTATCCATCCTCTCCGTGAGGATTTAATCCTTGATTTATGCCTGCTGGGCAAAGGGCTCCTTCCTCATCTCCCCCAGGATTCCACATGGCTGGAGGAGGGTGGCAGGGTGTGATTCCTGGCTGACAGCTGGCAGAAACATCCATTTCAGGGCTATTTCCTGCTGCCATTGATTTCAGCTATGGGGCAACCCAGGGTGGCAATTCCAGCTGGGCATCAGCCCCTGAGGAAACGGTGTTTTGTTGTTTCTGTGGCTTTATTTCATTGCTGAACCTCCCCCTAAGGTGGTTTGGAGCACGGGGACCTGCTGGGATCAACACCCCAAGGCACAAAACGTGAGGATGCTGAAGTGGGGGGAAGCAGCCACTGCCTGAACTGCCTTTTCCTAAGGAATGTGCTCAGGGTTGTTGCAGAATTGGGCCAAAACATTCTTTTCTGGTGAGAACTGTGTTTTGCTCAGCGCTGGGTGTGAGGTAAGCTCCCGGCCATCCTGTCACAGCAGAGATTTAGGGGATCACAGAACATCCCGAGCTGGAAGGAACCCACAAAGATAATTGAAGTCCAAGCCTGTCCCTCCCACACCATCGTTCCTGCCCCCAGCCCTTCCACCAGTCTCCACTCCTCCATCCCTCAGAAAAACTGGGAATTTTCAGAGCCTGAATTTAGAGCTAAGTTGGGGCAGTTCAGGGCTGAGTCGTGTCACCTCTCAAGTGTCGTTTTTGCTGAGTACTTCCAGAGGAAACCTCTCTGAGAGGAGACGGGTGTTCGCTGGGCTCAGCTGAGTCACGGCACGCTGGGAACTGCTGCTTTGGGCTCTCTGCTTTTATTTTGGAGCAACAGGAGGGAATTTGCTGTGAAGCAGGAAGCGGAGGGAGCGGACAGGCTGCCAAGGAGACGTTTCCCATCACCGGGACGAGGGGCAGGTGTCCATCCACCCCTCCCTTGTTTTGCTGTGCTGGAACATCACGTCAGCTCTGCTCCCCCTCCTCGCATCCCGTGACGCGACTTCACCGGAGGGTTGTTGTCCTCACCTCGAAGCCAAAATGCCCCGAGGAGGAGACTCAGCAGGGCTGGGAAGCTCTGCCTGCGCCGTCCCTTGTCGGATCAGCCCCCGGAGATGGTTTGGCAAAGGGAGTTTTTGTTTCAGCACCTCCCGGCTCGTCCCCGGCAGCGGCGGCGGAGCCGAGCCCGGCACAGCCGCGCCGCCCGCTCGCACCTGCAGGCGCCTCGCTGGCACCACGTCCCCGACCCTGCGGGGACACACACCGCACCTGAGGCCTTCCCCGAGCCCCCCGGCAAGGGGGACAAAGAGGGGATGGTATGGATAAGGGGCGACACTCACTGCAGGTGGGGATCCCTGCCCGGGGAGCCGAGAGCGGCTGCACGGGTCCCGGGCGGCACCGCCGCGCTGCCAGCTTGGCATAGCAGCAGGCTCGGAGCAGGCAGCACCTGCGGCAGGAGGAGATCCGGGAAAGGTCGGGAATGTGGCTTTCCTCCTGCCACAGGCTCGGGGAGAGCCGCCAGCCCTCCATCCTCCTGCTCTGGATCAGCCTGAAGTTTCTCTGTCCCGCCCGTTCCCGTGCGAGCCCTGCCCCGCATCCCGGCTCCGGGACCGTCCCTCTGCGCTGGTGCCACCCACGGACCGGGCAGCTGCCACCGGCACCACCCTGCTGACCCCGGCCTGGAGTTAGGGCTCAGCTCTGCCTCACTTTCCTTGTTTCCCCAAAACCTCATTCCTTCCTGCTGCTGCCTGGTCTGCATTTGGCAAAGCTTCAGGGGGTGCTGCTGGGCTTGTGCAGAGCCTTGAGGTTACCCCG
>NC_031789.1:1398018-1400473 GCF_001522545.3 Parus major
CGCTTTTGGCACCCAGAGCGCCTCTCCCCACATTTTTCCTGCAGGAACCTGCCGCTCCCTCTGCCTCCTTCCAACATCCCCCCGGATTTTTCCTTCCCCAGCAGCTCACCAGGGAATCTTCCTCGCTGTCAGCCTGTCCTCCCGCAGAGATCCTGCCCTCGGTGTCCAGCCCAGCTCCAACTGGAAGCTCCGAAATGATTCGTCTGTCCCAAACCCAGGGAATGCTACGCCCCTTCCTCCCCTCTCCCCGCGGAGCCTCGAGTGACGCAGGGGCCGAGACCGACTTCTCGCAAAGTTTTGGGAAGATGTTGATTATTTACGGGTATTTCTCTCCCTGCCCAGCAGCAGCAGCAGCTCTCAGAGGACCGGGGACGATGAACACGAACACTTTATTTTATTTTTGTTTATTTCCGCGTTGATTTAATTTACATTTAATCCGATTTAATTTAATTTTAAATGTTTTAAATTTTAATTTAGCAGCTCCCATCAGCAGCACAGGATTTGGGGGTAGAATTGATAGCTTTTCCTGTAGCTGCTGACGTTTCTCCTCAGGCACAGCGCCAGGCTGCGGTCACACTCACAGGACAAGTAGGAGCACCGAGAGCCAGGTCCTGCACAGAGAGGATCCCAGGCTCAGCCCCAGCTTTGGGGGGGTGACACCCCCTTTTCCAGGACCCTACTCACTGCAGGAGAGCCTGCCATGGTGCCAGCTGTAGCGGTAGCACTGTGTCTTGGCATTGCAGCGGTGCTCCAGGAGGTTTTGGTAGCAAGTATCGTGCAGCTGGCAGCATCTGCACAGGAGATCAAAGCTTGAGGGGGTGCAATTTTCAGCCCCTCATGCTACAGAATTAAAAATATTCAAGGATATGTCTGGGCAGCGAGGTTTAAAGTGGGTTCTCACCTGTCTGTGGCATCCTTGGGCTGCCCCTTGCCCCCCAGGCCGCAGTAGCAGCCGTAGAAGCCGTAATGCAGAAAAGCGTTTTTCCCTGTCGCTTTTGAGATCATCTGGTGCAGCTGCAAGAGGCTCCCCTGGGCTGGGGACAAGCCTGGAAGGGGAAAATCAGGGAGATCACGTTGATTCCCTGCCCCAAACAGCAGCTCCATCCCTCCAGACTGGCAGCAGGGTGGTGGTGAATTAGAAATTATAATGCAATGGAGAGGAAATGTGTTCCCAGCTTGGCACAGGAGAGTTGCTGCATGTCTGGGAGAGCTGGTGATGGGGACAGGTGAAGAAATCACCAGCCTGGTCCTAATTTCAGTGGTTGTGACTGCACAGAGAGCTTTGGGCCTGAGAGAGGACACTTACCCCACACAAACAGCACGGAGAGGCCGAGGACAGACTTCATCCTTCTGACAGCTCTGGGGGAGGAAACCAAATTCTCTGTTTTACCAACCACCTTCTTCTTCCTTTCCTCATCATCCAGGAGCAGAGGTTCTCCCTCTCTCCAGGGACTGGGAGCATCTCCTGGGCTGGCATCTCAGGCAGCATCTCCTTCAACCCTGCTTCCCCAGCGTGGCACCTGCACCACAGCTCCTGCTGAAAGGAACAGGAGAGGGAAAAGCAATTCCCCATCCCCACTTACCTTGGCAAAGCCCTGCTGGCTTGCAGCGCCCTGCAGCAACTGGGTTTGCTTTATATAGTTTGCTCCCATCTGCCTGGGGTTCCTTTGACCCAACTCTTGCTGACTGGGCTTCCCTGCAGAGATGTCATCCTTCCCCTTCTGAGGAATGTCAGAAATACCCTAAGGCCCCGTAGCCCACGAATGGGGTGGGATGAGGTGGAAAAGCAGCATCACTTCCAGCCCAAGGAGGAAGCAAACACACTCTGAGATGCCCAGGGGCCTTTTCTTCTGCCCTTCCCAGAGCCAAGGAGCTGCATCAGGGGGGAAAAAACCAACTCTGGTTCAGGCTGGGCATGGACACAGCAAGTTTGGGGTTTTCAAGGAGGTTCAAGGAGAGTTATCACTTCTTTGGGAAAAGTATGGGCAACACTGAAAGCATCTCTAAATGTGCAGTTCCCAGAGACACGAGGTTGGGCAGACACCAGATGATTACACCCTCACTCATCATGAGAAAACAGAAGCAAAATTAATATTCTGAGATGAGAAAGTGGAACTTGCCTTTATTTCTCTCCTTGTGACTTTTCCACCTCCTCGTTACACCCTTCATGAGAAACCATTCAGTCATCAACTGCCCTCCTAAATTAGCACCTGCCTAATGTCAAGGCTTTGAAATCTTTCTTCCTCTGTGGATGATTATTCTTTAACCCTCATTTCCAAGAGTCATGGAAACCCAGACTGATTTGGTTTGGGAGGGATGTTAAGGAAGGACTTGGTTTGGGAGGGATGTTAAGGAAGGAAGGTGACTTGTTTGTGTTTTTTTGTGATGGAAAAATAGATTTTTGTTGTCGTCCCCACTGACAAAGTTTTCAGCCAAGCCCTGATCCTGGCTGTGC
>NC_031789.1:1404833-1407150 GCF_001522545.3 Parus major
GGACCTGCAGCTCCGACACTGCCAGCTCAGCAGGGTGGGTTTATATCCCTGCCAGGCCCACCCCCTCCTCTATCTGTGCTGTCAGTCACCCTAAACCAGGATTGCCTGAACAGGGAGACAATTCCCATCCTTTTCCCAAAAAAAACACGGGTTTTCTCACAGCATCATCTCATCATCATCCATTCCTCCATCATCTCACTGGGCACGAGGCTGACTCCATCCCTGCATGAGGCCAGTCAAGGCCTTGGCATGGCCATGGTTTTAAAATCCATGGGATTTGGTGGCTGGAGAAATGGGATAAAAGTGATTTTCACCCAGGATGGCACCTCAGAGGGTGTCAAATCCTCGTTGCAGGTGTAGAGGCAGCACTTTGGGCTCAGTGTTTCCTCAGTTTTGCCAACTCACTCTCTGAAGCCTCAAAGATGATTTCCCTCAGCTCCTTCCTTGCAATTTCCCCCCCAAATCCATGGCTGAATCCAAATCCAGCTGTGCCAAATTGCAAGGGAGAACAGCAAACAGCAGGATTGCAGTTCCTGGGTCTGCAGTTTTCCTGTCCTGCCCAGGGGGAAAGGGGTCTGTGAAATTCAACTGCCAGCAGCAAAGGCTGGAAAAGCCATGAAATGGCTTGGAATGCTTTGGGAATCGAGTTTATTTAATTACAATAACCCCAACATGATACAGAGACACGTGGGAGACACAAAATCAGAGGAGATAAGGAACAAAAGCTGCTTCTTTGAAAGCGTGGGGCCAAGAACAAACACAGACACAAATGCAGGTATCAGGAGATAGGCAGGGCCCCACCCTCAGGGATTAACCACGCTCCCAGAGAAGGGAATTTGGGGTTGGGAATTGTGAAGAAATGACTGACTGGTGTGGAGGCAAGAGGAGAAACCTTTGTTGAAATTCCTGAGAGCCACCAAAGCTGACACTGGAAGGGATGTCACACCTCAGCTGCTCTGTCCCAGGGTTTTCCTTCCCTCTAACCTTTTATTTCCTGCTGCAAGTGGAATAAAACCCCATCCAAGCCTGTTAAGGATGGGGAGTTACATCTCACCTGCCTCCCCACTCACCATCTGCACAAGGAACCACTCCAAAACACCACAGCAACAACCCCAACCCCTGCTCTCCCCACCTGACTTTTAAAACCAGGGCATTCCTAATAATTAACTAATTAATCCCTTTCCCATCTCCTCCACAAAACCATTGCAAGAGGTTCTTCCCACTGTGGTAGTTCTTGTCTGTGCTGCTCCTGCTTTGGCATTGCAGGCACTTGGATTTAGGGGGAAAATTTGGGTTTTGCTGTAGATAAATCTGTATGAAAAGCATTGTCCAGAGACATAAATGGGGAGTAGAGGGTTGGGATCATGTGGATTTGGGATCCACACATGGTTTTAACCAAATCCCCTCATTTTAAGCCCTCCCTCTCTGTGGAGGATCCACTCAGGGGAGTTCCCACACAAAGCTAAACCCTGTCTTTAACTAATCCACAAACTCGAGGGCTTAAAAACCACCTGTGGAAATTATTATCCCATTGGAAATGTGGAACATTTCAGCCTTCCATGGAACAAGGAGAGCCAGGTATCACCCACACATCTGTTTGCTCAGGGCCTTACTGCAGTGTAAATACCCGGTGTGCTTTGATCTGCAGCCTTGCTAAACATCCTGGGCTGGGGTGAGCTGATAGGAAACTATTTCCCCACTTATTTTATTTATTTTTAGTGCACAGGTTTGCCTTGATCCTCCCACCCCACAGGGTGGAGACCCCCAAGTTTATGGTGGGTGTTTATTGTTTGGATGGGCTCTGTTAGTGGGAGCAGCAGCTGCTTAATTAGGAGTGGGTTTAGAAAGGGATTAATGGGGAGGGATGGAAGAGGTTGGTGTTGTGTGGGGTGTTCCCAGAAGGAAAACTCACCCAGGGATCATTTGTAGCCTGGGGGGATCAGAGGAATCCCCCTCCCTCCCAGCTGCAGCTTTCCCAGCACAAAGAAACTCCCCCAAAGAGTTGTTTTAGGTCCCTGTGTGATCTTGTGTGTAATGTGGCATTTTAAAAAGGTGTTTTCATCACAATTTGGGGTTTATCTGATTCAGTGCTCACTGAATAATGTCACAGGGAGTTTAAACGCTGTCTTGTGCTCCCATCCTGCTGCCTTTGCTCAGGATGGGCTGCAATGCTCCCATTCCCATTCCTGTCACTGCTCCTATTCCCATCCATCCTGGTTTCCACTGCCGTTCCCATCCCCATTCCCGTCCCGGTTCTTGTTTCCCTTTCCCATTCCCATCACCATCCCCGTCTCCATCTGTTCCCATTCCCAATTTC
>NC_031789.1:1407331-1408781 GCF_001522545.3 Parus major
GGATCCACCCTGGATTTCCCCGGGGGATGCTCCCCTGTCTCGGGGATGCTCCCCCTGCCCTCTCGGTACTCACTGCAGGTGATGCTCCCGTTGGAGGAGGTGAAGCTGTAGGGGGTGAGGAGGGGGCTGCACCTGCCCTCCCTCAGCCTCCTGTAGCAGCAATCGTGGGCTTGGCAGCACCTGCGGGGACACCACATCAAACCTCGGCCCCAAACCCTCCCTCACCACAGCCGGAGCACAGGGAAAGGTCCAGCCTCAAATTCAAGGGAAGGGGAGGGAGCGAGACAACAGCTGGGGAGGGGTACAAAGCCCCCCAGCGCTGCAAGGCAGGCAGTGAGGGGCTTTACTGCTGTGGGGTCTCACCTGTCAGTGGGATCCACGGGGGTCCCGGAGCCCCCGATGCCGCAGAAACAGCCGTACCAGCTGTAGGACAGCAGGGCACTCCTGCCCGTGGCCACCCTGATCATCCTCTCCAGCTCCAGGACGCTGGTGCCAGCCGGGAGCAGCCCTGGGGGGCACAGGATGGGCTCAGGAACAGGGAACTTTACACCAGGCAGGGGCATTAAACTGGTCTGGCATTGCTGGAAACCTGCACTTGCAGGATTTGAACTTCCAGAATTATGGAATTACAGAATCATGGGATGGTTTGGGCTGGAAGGAAGCTCAAAGCCTGTCTTGTTCCACCTCCTGCCATGGGTGACACCTTCCACTATCCCAGGTTGCTCCAAGACCCAACCTGGCCTTGGACACTTCCAGGATTTGGGCAGCCACAGCTTCTCTGGGCACCCTGTGCCAGGGGGAGGATGGATTTTTCAGTCTGGCTTTTACAGCCTCTGGCTGTAAAAATAAAGATATTTTTACATGAGGTATTTTGCAAACTGCAATCACCCATCACCAACCAGGATCAGCCATGGGCTTGGCACAGGTAGGAAAGGTGACAACAGGGCTCCAGAGCCTCCCAAAATAAATATGGATCTCAGCATTCCAAAGCCCCCCCATCACTGGGCCCTCCAGGACTGCAGCAGTTCTACACAAAGCTCTGGAGAGAACCTGCCAGGTTTAAACCAAAACCTGAATTGTGCACAGAGACTCAGGGTTTGTAGGTGGATTCCTGGCCGGGGACAGCAGGACACTTACCACAAGCCAGGAGCACGGCAAGGAGGAGATTCCTCATCCTGGGGCTGCCCTGGAGAGGGAACAAGGATGGCTGATGATCCAGGAGCTCCTGCAGTGCCCCAGCAGGGACAGGGAGCCAGGGCAGTGCCTCGGGTGACATTCGTGTCACTGTGGGCACACAGCTCTGCAAGGCATCACCCAGTGAACCCCCCAAGCTTCTGTACCCCTGTTTGGGGATGTGGGACAGGGTGGTTTGTCCTGCCTGAAACCTGCAGCTCTCCCCCTGTGCCCTGGGGAGCACCAAGGCAGTGAAATCCCCTCTCCTTACCCCACC
>NC_031789.1:1411929-1428646 GCF_001522545.3 Parus major
GCGGGGCCGGTGAGGGGAGCGCGGGGCCGGTGAGGGGAGCGCGGGGCCGGTGAGGGGAGCGCGGGGCCGGTGAGGGGAGAGCGGAGCAAGTGAGGGGAGAGCGGGGCCGGTGAGGGGAACGCGGGGCAGGTGAGGGAGCGGGACCGGGACCTGTTTCTGGGGCTGTGGAGCCGGGCTCAGCCAGCCCTGCCCCGGGACCCGGCACTGAGGGCTCTGCCTGGGGCTGCGCCAGCCCTCAGCAGGACAAGGGACAGTGGGCAGGGACTGATGCGCGGGAAGTTCCACTTGAACATGAAGAAGGACTTCTTTAAACACCTGGAACTGCCCAGAGAGGGTGTGGAGTAGCGGGGATATTCCAGACCCATCCGCACACAATCCTGTGCCCTGTGCTGGCCCTGCTGGAGCACGGAGGGGACACCAGCTGAGCTTCCATTGTCCCTTCCAGCCTGACCCAGCCTGGGATGCCGTGCTGTGGGTCAGGGGTGTGAAGTGCCAGCCTCCCCGGCCCTGGGGGCACCTGTGGGCACAGCCCTCCCTGGCTGTGGCTCCCCATCCCAGCCCTCACCAGAGCCCACGTTTTCAGCCTGTCCCCTCTAACATACGCCGTGCTGGGGCAGTGCAGACACTCGTGGAGGGTCCCACCAGGTTGGTTGGGTGGTTGGGGTTTATTCTTGGATGTGGCAGCGTCACTGGGGATATCTGTAAGTGCTCCCGTGCACTGGGGAGTTGGTTCTGCCTCGGTGCGTTGTTGCCTTGGAGTTTATTTGTTAGCGGTAAGGTACAGCCCCTGTCCCTCCCACAGGCTCCTGGGAAGCTGGGATGAGTCACCCGGGCGAGTGTCTCTGTCCCCTCCGCTGGAGGCTCAGGAGGGACAGCTCTGTCAGCTCGGGCTGGGCAGGGTGTGCTGGGACTCTGCCTTAGCTGTGCTGAGCTGGAGGAGAAGTGAAATGTTAAATAACAAACACATCGCTGGCAAAGCACCACAGGGGCTGTTTGCTCTGTTTGGTTTAGAATAGAATCCCAGAAGGGTTTGGGTTGGAGGGGAACTTAAAGACCATCTTGTTCCACCCCTGCCATGGGCAGGGACACCTTCCACTGTCCCAGGCTGCTCCCAGCTCCAGCCTGGCCTTGGGCACTGCCAGGGATCCAGGGGCAGCCACAGCTTCTCCCCACCCTCACAGGGAAGAATTCCTTCCCAAGATCCCACCTAACCCTGCCCTCTGGCAGGGGGAAGCCATTCCCTGTGTCCTGCCACTCCAGGCCCATGTCCACAGTCTCCATCTTTCCCTTCAGCTCCCTTCAGGTACTGGAAAGCCACAGTTAGGTCACCCTGGGGTGAGTTTCCAGCTTCAGAAGAAAGAAGTTGTTCTTTCCATCAAAAACTTACATTCAGTGGCAAAGGGCACAACTCCCTGAAGCTCTGGGTCAACTTTACACAATTCCTGCCAAAGCCAGTCCCTACAAATAAATAACCCATCTCCCACCCTCTGTGGCTCAGCCCTTTGTGCCCTGCAGGGTTCCTGCCTGCCCATGCAGTGATACCCCAGATTTATTCTATCATTACCTGACATTGCACAGTGTGGGAGCCTCAGGGAGGTTGAACTCTCCTGGCCAGTTCCTGTAACTCTTCCCTCTGCTCCCAGCCCGCAGGTGCGATGGCCACAGCGGCTTTCTGGGACTCAGCACCAGCTCAGCTCCTCTTCCCTCCAGGCACAGCCACTCTGCTGTGGACCATGCACGTCACCAGGCCCAAATCTGCCAAGGGACAGAGGCCAAGCCTAAGCCACCGCCAGGGAATGGAGGCCTGTTCGTGTCGTGTGCCATCTTCCTCACCAGCAGCCTCTCCTCGGGAATTGCTGAACAGCCGGAGAGCACCACTCACAAAACCGGCCTTCCCACCTGTCCAGGTGTCTCCTGAGAAAATCCCAAAGCTCCTGCAGCAAGTGCCTTTGAAGAGCTCCTCGTCCCTGAACAAGTACCGGGTGCTCCCCTCCATCATCCGGAAGGGCGTAGGGAGCGGCGCCGTGGAAGCGTTGGCTGAACGGACCGACCGGCTGGAGGTGACTGAGGGGCAGGGGGATGCTCCAAAAGCCATCAAGACTTTTTCTGGAGAACAGGGATCTGCCAGCACGTTGTCAGGAAGTGACATTCCCACTGAAGAGAGCTCCCACATGCACTGTGCCCCTGGGCAGTGGGGAAGGCGGGCGATGCAGGAGAGCCCTCGGGTGTTCCCTGGAAGCCTGGAAGAGCCGCACGTGCTGCTCGCTGTCCGATCTCCCTCTGGGCAGAGGTTTGAGCACCACTTCAAGCCCTCTGACAGTCTCCAGACGGTTCTTGCCGTGGCAGGACAGAAATTGTTGGCCAACTACCAACAGTGCAGCGTTGAAACCATGGAGGTGCCCCGGAGGAGCTTCTCTGACCTTACAAAATCCCTTCAGGAGTGCGGGATCCTCCCCAAGTCTGTGCTGTGCATCCGACGGGACGAGCAGCACGATGCAGCAGATCTTTAGGCACACAGAGATGCTGTGGGTCCTTCTTCTTCCAAAAAACTGAGAGTCTGATGCTTCCTGAAACCTACTTCTTTATCTTCCAACTCCCACCAAATACCGGTGAAGCAGTTATGGATATGTAATAGTATTCGAAATAATATTTCAGAAAATAGTATTTCAGGTGCATAAACCTGATTCATACAGAGCAGCTTGTGTCACCTGTGCCATCACAAATTTCTGCCTCAGCACCACCAACCTTCAGCCTTTCTGGTTTGTTGAAGTTGCTGATGTTCTTTGAACACTCAGGTTTCCAAGTCCTCTCCCCTTGTCCTTTTCTGTGTTTTGGGAAGTTATCAGTTCTCTGAATGCAGAAGCATTTGGGAAGGTAGAAGCAGAGCTGGTTTAGCTACAGGAGCACCTTCAGTAGCTTATCTTTATCCTAAACATCTTCTCAAGAGACTGAAAAGGAGATCAAACCCCAAAACCATCTGGAAATAGCAATATTAAGACATTAATGAGTTATTGTGAAGTATTAAATTGCAACACTGATCATAAAATACCTGTGAGGGCTCAGGTGTAACCTCAGTCCAGCTCTTAACTTTGACTAAATCATCTTTTTAAGAACAAATAATTATTATTTTGGTTGTCTTGAGGAGCAGCAGGATTTTCTCTTGAGTTTTCCTCCTCTTATTCAGCTCATGTGATCCACAGGTAAGAAGAGATGGATAGTTAAGAAGAGATGTTAAAGATAATTCCATTTAACCCCTCTACACTACAGGGAGTTAGTCCAAGGAGCAAGTGCTGCTTTGGGAATTTTTAAATAAGGTGTTAATGGGATTTGACTGGGAATTGGCTCAAGGACTAAGCCGTTTTTACTAAACCATCATTAAAAGGCTGGTTGGGTGACTAACCAGGTTTAGGCTAACACAATGTGCTTGTGCTAAAATATGAGAAATATCTTCTAGTTTCTAATGGAATTTCAAAAGCAGTGATTTTTAATCTCCTTTAAAAATGGAGCACTTGCCACACAGGTGGACTGACTTTAAATGTTTTGGGGTAAACCCAGTTTATTTTGAAGCTCAGTGTAACTGCTGAAACAGCACAGGAGCACAAACAGGAGCAGAAAGCTGATTGCTGGTGCTGGCTGTGAGTGTGGTACCTGATGCTAAATCAAGTGTTCAGCAGCTTTATAAAACCAGTATGTGATGGAGCAGTGGTCCCTGCTGCTGTTGGTGATGGGAATCGCTCAGCAGCAGTCCCAGATATTGAAATGTATGGATGCCTTCAAGAGAACCATGAAGTATTTAACTTGGTTTCAGGAAAAAGGATCATCTTCCATGTTTCCTTCAGTGTTAGGTAGTTAATTCCCTATTTCTGCCTGTTGTGTGTGCTGTTACTCCTTCATTTCAGAGTGTTTCCATCCTGTGTTAAATAAAACCTTTTAGGCTGAAACTTGAACATGAAATGATTTACATGAGCTGAGGTTTATCCATCACACCTGCTCTTAAGAAACCTTTCATTTGATGGCAAATACCTCATGGGCTGCCCAAAGGGGTTTTTGGAAGGTCAGCTGCCCTCCAAGAACCTTCCTGAAGTTTGTACCTGTGAGAGAGCAAGAACAATCACACAGTTCAGCAACTTGGCTCACAGTGGACTTCTCATGCTGGAGGATGTTCCTCCTGGATATCCAAGATAAAGCTGGATGAGTTTGGTCCTAATCACCTCACCCAGGCCACAGCATCTCCAAAGATGGGTAAAAAAGTCTTGATCTAGATACACACAATGCAGAAAACACCTCTTTTCTCCCTCAGTTCTCCTTCCCTTCACAACTGTTCAGGGGAGATTTTAGCAGCAACTCTAAGCCCAAGCACAGGGGGAAGAATATTTATCTGACCTCATTTATTGTGTGGCATCATTTAACAAACTTCTTTGTGGGAATCTTTTAAGAATTTCAGCATTAAAATTCATTCTGTCACAAATATAAAACTTCTCAGGACTTTTGGCTGAGAATATCCTTACTGAGGTTTTTAAACACCAACAAACCATTCAAGCAAGAAGTCAGCAAAGGGTTTGTTCAGTATGTGTTCTTTAATTCCAATTAAAAGTACATTAGAAACAGCACACAGGACCAGCAGCAGCTTCCATGACAATTCAACCCAATACTCTGCTGTCACCAGGTCATTCAGCTGTACTAGGAAAGTAGGTGATTAAATCAAGTCTTCCACTCCACACACAAGCACTCACTCACCTGCCACTTTAAATAGGATTCCAACAGAATAAAAATAGATACACCCCAGAATACAAAAAAGTTTAATTTTAAGCTGTTTTTTTTTTTTTCTTCACTAAAGCCTTTATACAAATTGATAAAAGGGTGCACAATTTCCTAAAATTTTAGGTACATTTTAAATGAGCCTTTTTTTACTTGGTAAAAGGATCCATATTCCTGTCTTCGAACAGAATATGATGGCCAAAATTGCAAAGAAAACAATTCAGTTTAAATTTACAATTTATACATTTGTTTTGACATGATTCCCACACTGAGTAGCAGGCCCATGGCTGCTCATGCATGTCCCATTTCCCCCAAACACAGAGCTGTGCACCCTAAGTTCTGTTCAGGAGCCTCTTTCTCCTGGAGACTGGGCTGGGGGAACAGCCCACAGCATCCAGCTGTGTGCACAAGAGTGGTCCCAACACACAGCAGGCGTTATCCTTCCTTCTCCAGGAGTTGAGAATCTTTCCTTCTCCACGGAACACCCTGGGGCAGGGACCAACAACCTATTTTGCACTATGGAGCACTTCCCACCTGGAATTTGGCTGAGCAATTGAACTCAAAACTCTGGTACTGAAACATATTGCAACAGGTAAATTTGGTGTTCTAAGGGTAAATTGTTATGGTCAATCCAGGCTATCATGGGTTGTTTTTTTTTTGTTGTTCTTTTATTCCTCTATCTGATGGGTGAAGCCTAACAGCTCTGTACATTATCCATGCTGAGCTTCACAGCATGGTGCATTTAACCACATGGTGAATTTCATTCAGAGGTGAATTTAATCAGGCAATTAATTAGTACAGTTCCCTTCATACTGCCCACCCCACCCACCCACACCTTTAACCAGGTTAAACACTTGGGATGAAGTTCTGTAGTGTCACCACCACCACCCAGGGCACGGAGAGCGGCCATCCCAACAAATCCAGGACAAAGGAAAAGAAAACGCTGCCCAGCAAAGCGACACGGCACCTGTGTTTGCAAGTAGGAGCTACTGGAAACATCCTCAGGACAATTTATGCAAGGAAAAGCAGGGCAAATCCATCAGAAAGCCAGAAATGAGTCTTAAAGAGCTCAGGGGAGTGCCAAAGAGAATGACATCCTAGTTTGTACAAGTTGAGTATTTAGCCAGAAACCAGCTGCCTTGTTTGGGGGTTTTAGGGTTTTTTTTCCTTTCCTTATGTCCATTATATATTCAGCTGTTGAATTTAAACTGATCAGGTTAATGCTGCAAATTATTCCAATTAAAGGCAATAATGTTTGGGTTTTTTTTTCCTTTTAAAATTTTAGATAATTCCCTATTGCCTCTCTTTTGGCAAGTGTATTTCTCAGAATTCCAACAATCATCCCATTTTAAGGCTAAACTAAGAAATGTTAAAAGCTTCTGTAAACATTTCCTCTTCCTCCCCATAGTTGCACAATTTGAAGTCCAACTGCAATTTTGAAAATGAGGTAATTTTTGTGTACTCATATCTTGAAGAGTCCTTTTGAGAGGCTGTGCCAATCCAAACGCTGATCCAATTGTAGTGGGAGAGCTTCCACAGCAGGGCACACACCAGTTCCAGCAGCTATTTCAGTTATTTATCTTCTCAATTTCATCCAAGTCGTCAGTATCCAATTTGTTTATCTTTTTGTCTGGGAAAGAAGAGAAAGAGGTCAGATTTTGTAACAGAGCAGAGAAGGGAACGCTGCTCTCCTCAGCTGGACTTGAGTTCTGATTTACCAGGGAATGTTCAGTCAGGTTTTAAAAATACAAATTAAAACTGTTTCATTTTATCAATCTGGGTACTCCAGTGTTACCCACCCCTGGAAAATCAACTTCAAGGACTTCAAGGCAGCCAGCAAACACAGCCTTGTTGGAGTGTGAGACACAGAGTGTGAGCCCTTGTCTCTGACATCCAGGAGAACACTGAATTTCATACAACATGAAATTTATGGGCGTGTTTTCATGGTGATACATGAAAACAACTGTTAAAGTTAGAAAACTAAAAGTGTGAGTGTGTAAATTAGAGACCTTTCTTAAGTCACCAGGTGAAAAAGTTAAAGTTTAGAGTTTAAAGCAGTTTAGAAAGCAGAAGGCAAGATGGAGGATTTAGAATGTTGTCTAGTTTCCTTCTTTCTTTTTCATTTTCTTCTTCTAGAGGTTTTTGGGTAGTAGTAGGTGATTGGATAGAAAATGCCACAGTGCAGCTCACAGGTGATGGGTCACTGGGTCATGAAGAAAAATAATTTACATGTCTATTGTTAATTGATAAGAATAAGTATAAAGATAAAAAGGCTGCACAGTTCAGGGCCATTTTGTACCATCAGAGCCAAAATGAGCCAGGTTGCAGTGATTTAAACCTGTGCAGAAAGTCTGGAGAGACCTGCCAAGTTTTGTGATAACATCCTAATAAACAAGAGAAACAAGACCCTAACGAGCTTTGGGCTTTTCTTCCTGACCTGGAGAACTGAGATAAACAGAACTCCCCGTGAGGGAGTATCCCAAAGGAGCTCAGGAGAGACTGAGAAACCCACATGTGAGAAGAAGTGCAGCAGAATCAGAGAAAAAACAGATTAAAAAGTTACACAGCCTGACTTATCCTCCTGTCACAGGCAGCAGGGCACAGTCCCAAGTGACACTCCACCAAACCTCCTGCTCTGCTCCTCTGCCACCCATTTAAGGCTCAACAACCACCCTCAGAGCTGCTCAGCATCCAGCAAGTCAAATTCTGCAGCCATTCAACAGTTCAGAGGCAGGAGGAAGGCTGAGGGTACGTACTGAAATGTTCCTGGATTCTGTTGAGAATGTTCATGCTGTGCTTGCTGTCCACCATGTTAATGGCCAGCCCTCGCTTGCCGAAGCGGCCGGTGCGGCCGATGCGGTGCAGGTAGGTCTCGTTGTCTGGATTCCCATCCTTATCCACAGGCAGATCAAAATTGATAACAACAGACACCTGCTCTACATCGATCCCTGACAAAAAGAAAACATCAGGTTACAAACTTGAATCTTTTTAGAGTAGGAACAGCCTCCTCAGACTCTGAAATGCTGCTTTTCTACAATATGCTTGCAGGGAATATTGGAAATAAAAACTATTGAGCTGTTAGGGCAGAGAGTCCCACTGAAACAGCCAAAGACACTTAAATATTTATTTCAGAATCTCCTTCCTTCCCTGCAAAGCTCTAAAGACCACTTGTTTTTTTCCAAGTACAATCCTGTCTTAACTGTTCTAGGATGTCAAATTACACCACAAATTCCTACTGGGACAGTGAACTGGATTTCAATATTTTTCAGTTTTCCATCCTTGGGCACATGTTCACTGCAAGCCCTGAAGTCAGCAGCACAAAGCAGGCTTGGTCATCCACAGCATGGACTTTTCCAGTTCCAGCAGCAAGAATCCAACAAGGAATCCTGTGTTTGCTCACAGGCATCCAGTGCAAGGACACCAGTTTCTCCCAGCTGGAACACCTGAGGATATGAATTCTTCCTGTGAGCTGGCCAGGGGCATGTGTTACCTTAGCAAGTGCTGCTTCCCCTCCCTGTGATGCCTTTTGGGGTTACCTAGAAAGAGGCCAGACAAAACTAAGGGAATAAAAATTCCTTGTATTTACTGAAGGGCCCTCAGGTGCGTTTTGGGCAGACGGGGGGCACCCAAAACGTTCCACGGCTCACTTTGGCTTCTCACACTTGTGTAAGTTTGGTCCATTGGCACATTGGGGGTTAATCCTGCAATTCCAGCCGCAGGTAATGAAGTCATTTAGCCCAAGTTTGCTGTCCCCAGCTCCCTTTTGTTTCCATTTCTGGGGCTCTGAGGCAGTGAGGTGTCCTTGACTGCCAGCTCTGGAGAGGAATTTTATCTGCCCAAAGCGGGAGAGCAGCGGCTGACACCGTGCGTGGAGCTCAGAGCTCTAAAGAACTCCAGGATTACAAATCCACGTAAAACATGAAAACCAAATTCCTAAAGCATCACCTGGCCCCATTCCACCGTGTCCTACCTCTGGCACAGACATTTGTGGTCACCAGCACCTTCTCCTTGCCCTCTCGGAAGCGCTCGATCACAGCAGCTCTCTGCTCCACCATCATCTCCCCGCTGAGCAAGGCCACCTGATGGCCCTCCCTGGACAGCTCTGCTGCCAGCCACCCCGCCGTCTTCCGAGTCTGCAACACACAGCCAGCCACACATTTGGGAGAGATTTAACGCTGGAAAGCACCAGTAAACCTCTCTGGGGGCTCACTGGAAGCTCTGTGGCTGCTCAGGTTTTGTCTCCCTTACAAACTGTATCAGGAGGACAATACACCTCAGTCTTTGATTAATAAAGGACATGTTTTCTTTGGGCTCTGCTCCTTGGGTTTCACTCTGCTGGAGAGTGACACTACATGTGTACACTGAAAACTCATGAAAATTGTCACAAAACCACAACTACTCAGCTTGGAAAATAGCTGAATGCAGTTGTGAAATCCCACAGAGGCTCTGCACAGCCTTGAACTAAACAGTTTTTTGAGCTCCAATAAAAAAGCCTAAATGCAAACTGCTGCAACAGGCTCCAAACACTTTCATCCTGTCTGAGCTCAGACAGGAGCTGTTCTGTGCTGTCAACACTGATTTTATCTTGAAAATGATTATGGTGGCTTCCAGAAAATGAAAACCGAGTCTCAGTATGATTCACAGTGAGATCCCAGAGGTGTATCCTCAATTACCTGAGGGAAATGAAGTCCCAGGAGCAGCTCTGTATCAGCTAGAGAAGCACAAGACTTCCCAATCCCTCATTCTGCCTTATTTCCATGCATTTTCCAACCCCACTTTTTTTTTTTTTTTCAGTAGTTCAGAATTTTGGAAAAATGTGCATTACTCAGAGCTTTTCTTCAGAGGACTTCAGGGATAACAATGACCACTCAGCAATAAAAAAACCCAGTGTTGTCTCCTGGATGGACAAACCCAGAGAATCAAACCAGCCAGCACTAATGTGGCTTTTAGGATTTCACTCAAAATGGGAGTCAGAGAAGCCAAAAAGGGCAATTCTGTACTCAATTCCTTTCTGGAAACCTGGCTTGGTTTCAGCACTTGCAGAGTCTGAGGAGTTCACTAGGAGTAACATTCCCTGGAAGCACTCACATGGCAGAAGATCATGGCCTGGGCAATGGTGATGGCACCGTAGATGTTACACAGAGCCCGGAACTTCTCATCTCTGTTGTTGCACAGAACATAATACTGCTTGATGGTGTCCAGGGTCTCCTCCTCACGCTTCAGTTTGATAATGTTTGGGTCAGGAACAACTTTTTGAGCAAACTTCCACACAGAATCCTCGAAAGTGGCTGAGAACAGGAGCATCTGGCAGTCCCTGGGGAGCATTCTGAAAGAGAGAAATAGGGAGGGTTCCCACACAACACTGTCATCTCCTGATATCCTGATGGAATTCAAAGGAGAACCATAACCCTGGAACCAGTAATTTCAGTGCCAGGAAAGACTAAAACCAATCTTACCCACCCATGATTGCTCCCTCATGGGACTATAGGCATCCAGACTTACCATCTTTAAAAGGAATAAACCCTGCTCCAGGGACAGGATTTTTATTCTGTAAGGAAATGAAACTGCTTGTCATCCCCTGATATTGTGCCTCTATGTCAGAACCTCACCCTAGAGCTAATGTATGGTTTCAACCTTGTTGCAGCCCCGCTGTCCCTGTGGCACTGCTCTGTACCTCTGAATGCGGATGCTCTGGTCCTGGTGGCCCTGGGTGGCGATCATCACATCTGCCTCATCCAACACGAACACCTTGATCTTCTTGGGGTCTATGAATTTCAGTTTGGAGCACCAGTCCAGCACGGTGCCGGGCGTGCCGATTACGATCTGCTCCGAGATCTTCTGCCCTCTCTCCACTGCCGAGACAGAAGGAAGGGCTGCTCTAGGGTGGCTGTGCAGGCAGGGAAATGCTCCATCCCTCTCTGACCCAGCTATTTCACCACCTGACTGCTCTGAGGAGTCTCCCTCCTCCTGTTTGTGCTGTTTCCCCTTACTCACGTTTGTTGCCTCGGACAGCGTATGCAAGTTTCAGCTCTGGGTAGAAGTTTCCCATCTGTTCAATCACTTTTCCTGTCTGAAGTGCCAGCTCGTATGTTGGGGAAAGGCACAAACACTGGAGAAACAGAAGGATAACAAATGAGGTGATCAACATCCAGGGCAACACTATCACACTTGGTTTTTAAAATCCTTGTTGAAGTTTTCTTCAAGACAAACATCCAAGTGGCTGAACAGTTTCTCAATCATCCCATGAGGAAATCTGATTTAAAAAGTCCCTTTCCAGGCACTGTCTCTTCTGTTGTCACAGTTCCTTCTCTTCTACACCAAACCCACTGATCCAACCCCCTTGAGTCTGCACTATTTCTCTGATTTAAGTCCTCCCAGAAAGATTTAACTCCTCACAGAGCAATGGCACCCTGTGTGATTCACAGGAAGGACAGACAGGAACAAGCTTTGAGCAAAATCCACATCTTTTGCACTGAAGGCATTTTTGATGAATCCCTAAACAACCATGCCCTTTAAGCAATTAAAAAGAAATAACACCATGGCTCCATCAAACCATGAATTTACATCTGAAGTCCTCCCAGCAGCTCAGGCTCTTCACTAGATGGCACTGCACCACCAGGGAACACCCCAAAACAGCCACATCCCACAAACTTTACCTGTGGATACTTGTTCCCAGGCTCAACCCTGCTGAGCATGGCCAGGACGAAGGCAGCTGTCTTGCCAGTACCGGACTGCGACTGCGCGATGAGGTTCTGCGGGCTGGGGGCACAGCAGGCACAGCTCAGAGGGTGAAGCACCACGGTGCCATTTGAATCCTGTCACATTTAGCCCTGCTCTGGATCCATGGCCAACCTGACCAGCTATGCTCCATTATTATTTCCTGCCCAGTGTTTCTCAATGATGGAGATTTTGGAAGGAGAACTGTGGTTATCTTCGTAGTGATTTCCCATTTCACACACCTTCCCCAGTGGCTCAGACATTCCCCAGAACCTCACACATTCCAGCTCAGGGTTGTGGAGAGGAAAATCAGAACCAAAGCTACTCCTACCCACGCAGGATTTCTGAGCTATTTTGTATTATTTCTTCCCAAACTAATGAGGAAAATGGCAACGACCTCCCAAACCCCACAGCACTGCACACTCAGTACCAGCCCTAGGAAAAGGACAAATCCAGGGCTCACATAGTTAATAACCACAGAAACACCGTGGCATGGAAACCCTTTCTCCATACCCTGAGAGTTTCTCCATCACCCTCCTCTCATCCAAAATTCAGGAGCAGCACACTGAACCTTTCAAATCTTTCTGTTCTGGTAGAGAGTAGGAAGGAAGTGTACGTACGGTTCAGCAAGCATCATGGGCAGGGCATTCTCCTGGATCTTAGATGGTCTGTTGAAGCCCATGGCATAGACTCCTTGCAGGAGCTGTGGTTTCCTGAAAAGGAAAATTTATATATCATGACCTATTTAAATTCATTTAGTTTTCATATTTGTACAAAAAGGTGAAAAAAACCCTCAAGAAGACATCCTAGAGCTGTCCCTGCTACAATCCCACCCATGAAAGAACTGTGGTTAAGCTACAAGTGACAGCAGGAAGTTCGGACAGGAAGCTTTATAAAAACCCCTGGATTTAATAAGTCAGCCTGCCTGTCCCAGCTTGAGGGCAAAGCCTGTGTCTGAGGCCAGCACTGCTTGTTCCAAAGCAGCTTTTCAGACAGTCCAGGAATCCCAGAGCAGAAAGCATTAATCCTGTCCTTCAGGCCAATCCCATTTGCTCAGCCATGTCTAATCTTGGTGCCAAAATTATCACTCCTCGATGACTCAAACACAGGACAAAGCGTGAGGAACAGGATGAAGGGATCTTGAGATCTTTGCAAGGACTTGAGGAAGTTGTGTGGATTCTGTAATACAGCTGAGTGATGCTGGCTCAGGTAAATGACTGATCATTAGCTCGGTTTGCTGTCACTACACTTTGTGATCCGTGGCTGCAAACCAACCCTCACACCCACAACTGTGTGGTGACACTGCAGGCCAGCAAACTCTCATCTGCTGCTTTCTCTGAGGGAGCTTTCTACTCTCAGCAGACACTTGTGTAGAGAAGGAGAACCCAGAACAACCTAAACCCATGGAATGGTGCTGAAAACTCTCAGCTGATGACCCCCAAGCACTCTCTGGATGCTGTGAGTGCTCTCAGAAGGGCTCTCCTTTCAAAGCAGGTTACAGGTCTCGTGCCTGCATTTCCCACTGCAGTACCTTCCTATTCAGCACAACATGCTTTTGCAAAAATCCTCTATGACTTCCCAACCATGGCCAGAACAAAAGCTCTTTGAAAACGTAACCTTGTGCTGCTCCAAGCAAGGACAGACGAAGCCCAGCTCTGCACCAGTTGCCAAGGATACCCCGAATCATAACAAAATGAAGACTCAATTAGGCTGCCTGTCCCTGTCATTAACTCCCTGGGATTGTTTGCCTTTTGAAACACAGGAATGAATTAGTCTAACAGGCACTGCAGGACCTCAGCTTCTTTTTGTAGACATTCAAGCACGAACACTAACAAAGCAAAACATCCTGGCATTTCATGGGGAGAAGGCTCTTTAGCTCCCATTTTCCTGCAGAGCTTGTAGAGCAACAAACCTGAGATCAATGCAAGCATGACAATCCCAACAAGGTGCACTCTTCAGCATATTAATAAATATACCCATCAATCATGCCTTAAATTCAGTTATCATCCCTTGAAAGCTGCACTGGTGGAGGTTTTCAGAGGAGAGGAAGTCAGAAAATACTGGTTTGTCCAGTACATAAATCCAGTATGCTGGAGAAGATAAGCTTTTCCCTTTGTGCTGTTCACTGCTGTTGTTTCAGATGGAAACCCCCACCAGGCACCCAGATAAACCAACTCTCCTTGCATTTAAATAATACAAATGATACACTCATTAATAACAGGTCTGCAGTAACCTGAAACAAACCCATGTACTTTTAAGTGATATGTCCTATGCAACCAGGGAAGTTTTCAGGACATGAGGAGAGGTTCCAATTATCCTATAGACTCCAAACTCCCATCTGCTCTGGCAGTTTTAGCAAAACTGTTCTCTCTCCCTGAGTTTAAGAATAAGGCTCCCCATGACAAACTGAAAAATCCAGTTATAAGGGAGCCTATTAAATATATCTGATGGCAGGATTTAACAGCTCTGGCTCATCCCAGCAGGCACTTACAGGCGCAGCTCCTCAAAAGACTTGACAGAGTAGAGGGGTGATGTGGGATCCCTCTGCAGCACCTCCACCTGATTTGTGGTGTCAACCAGGTTACTGCGGATCAGCTTGTTCAGTAAGGACTGGGCAGCTCTGTCCTCTGGGAAAGGAGGTGGAAAACAGAAATCCATCAGTTACAGCCTGTTCCAGGTCTTGCTCCCACTGAAATCCTGAGCCAGTTAAAAGGGACAAAATCCCTCCAAATACTGAAATTCTTCATTGGAGTGTAATGGCTTGAAGAGCCCAAACCTCCGGGATGAGACACTGAGAGATCCCAGAGATTCCCCCATTTAATACCCAGGAAGACAAATCAAACAAGCAGTGTTCTAAGAGGGACTTTTTAACAGATCCAGATCTCTGCTTATTTAAGATTATTTCAGCTTAGCATCTACCTGGGGCAGGGAAAGGCCTCCTCAACCCCCACTCTGACATGTGGGCAGACACCTCTTAAGAGTTTTATTTTTAAGGAAACTCTGAGAATAAACAGTGCTTTAAAAGATTTCAGAGCTGAATCACAAGGGCTGAGGATAAGGGAGATCCAAACGAGGTTAAACTACTGCACTTTGGGGTTTTGCTAGTAAATCTGTTTCCTAAAACCACCTTCTGAAAGATTTCGAGCCGTTACCCACCTCTGAACAGCCACTGCATAAACGCAACTTGTTGGTTGCTACAGCAATCCCAGCTCCAGGTTATCCAACTGCTCCTGTATCCAGTCCTGCCTTGAGGATACTGCTATCCCCTTATTTCTCTCCACTCTAATCCAGGAGTCTCCCAAGTTATTACAGGACACAATGCCTTTAAAAGTGTTATGGAGGAAGGACATGTCTTACAATTAAGTCCTTGGGGCAGGATACAAGATCAGCTGTCCTGAGACATAAGGCAGACTTACTTTAAGTATATATTAAATCAATATAATTATAATTAAATTAATTTCCTTGCCAAAGCTTTTTTCAGAAAGGCACTCACCCTTCTCCTCATCCTCCGTCTTCTCCACGTTGTCATCTGCCTTGACCACGGCACCTGAATTGGAGCAGTTTAGGGGGGCACAGGTGAGGTCAGGCCTCAGGGACAGCCCACACCCTGTTAAAATGAATTTAACTTTGGAAAATCCTAGGAAAAGCTACAAAACAGCTCATTTTCCTGAGGAGAACTGCCCTGCAGTGCAGAGGAAACACAAGCATGAGCTCCAAGACACCAAAACACCAAAATATTTAGTTTGTGCTGCTGCTTAATCTCAGCTCTTCTGGAATCTCATGATTTATCAGGAATTTACTTTGGCAGCAGCGCTCTGAACCCCCACAGGGAAACATTCCACCCTTTCCAAACCCATCTGAGCAGCTGGAACTCACCATTGGCATCTGGTTTGGTTTTTTCATCCTTCAGGTGTAAAGTGCTCAGCTAGAAAGGAGGAAAAACACAAAATCAGAGAAATTCAAATACAGCTCCCTCTATTCTAACTGCAGCCAGGAAAACCTGAGCTTTGGATTTATCAAGTATTGCACAAACCCTGCTCAACTAAAAGGGATGAAGATACAAGAGGAACTTGATTTCAAGAGTTTTAATATGATTATTTCTAAGCAGGAGCTTTTAACAGAAATAAAAGTTTTTCTAAGCTGTAATGACAACACAGGGAAGGGGTTGTTTCTGTGCTGCAGCCTCCACTCCCTAATAGCTCTGCTGATAGAAAAAGGGACAAAATCAGCATTCCAGGATGGAAACAGGATCCATGCACTGTCCTGGCCGGCACAAGAACAAGATTCTGTTTCACCACCTGAGATGTGCAGGAAGAGCATCCCTGATCTTCCCCACATCCTCAGCTCACTGAGTGTTCTCTGCTCAAGAACAGAAAAAAACAGAAAACAATTTTTCTTAGGTACGAAGTTACATCTTTTCACTAAAAAATATATGAAAGAAAGAGGGATTTTTTTGGATGCTGGAAGACAGAGCCGAGGCTGAAGCCGTGCAGTGTCTGGATGGAGGGTGAGGGGACATCAGGGACGTCTTTGCCCTTTGGATGCGTAAAAAATGGATGAAGGAGAAAAAAATTTAAAAATAAAGATAAGTAAATAAGTAAGTAAATATATAAATAAAATTGGGGGTTTTGCTTATAAAGGGACAATCAGATTCCCCGGGCCCTCCCTGCCCCCACGGTAGAAAATGAGGAGAAAAAGGCTTTCTGCGATCGCTGTTTTCTGTCAGGAGGAGGCGGAGGCCGCGCGGCCCGGGGGACCCCGCACGGCTGGGCCGGGCCAGGCCGGGCCGGGCTGGATTCACCGCCCGCTGCGGCGCTTCGCTCTGGCTGGAGCCGCATTCCTCCCTGCTCACGGGCAGTCTTAACGTCGGAACTGGCGGGAGTCCCGGGGCCAGCCATCCCGAAGGCCTGTGAACAGCACCGGCCGCCTGCTGTGACCGTGTAGTTCATCGTACGCAGAAGCCGACGCGGGGATGGACAGCCTGAGGCACTGTCAGCTCGTGTCCCGCTCGGCCGGTCCTCGCTACGTGCTCTGGGTTTACCCGGTGCGAACTGTGACGCTGAACCAGGGACGAGCCCGGCCTGTACCGAGGCCCACGCTTTGCCCTCTCCCACCGGCCCAGGGAAGCCTGGGATTTGGGGAGCAGTCCGGGATTTATGGAGCAGCCTGGGATTTGGGGAGCAGCCCGGGATTTATGGAGCAGCCTGGGATTTGGGGAGCAGCCCGGGATTTATGGAGCAGC
>NC_031789.1:1429346-1452418 GCF_001522545.3 Parus major
CTGAACGCTGTGGGGCTGAGATCAGAACCCCGGTGTGATCTGGGGTGAGATACAGCCGGTGTCCCACATGATGTGGGGCTCAGTCCCCTGTGTGACACAGCCAGGTCCCCATCTGGTGTGGGGCTGGGGCTGTGCCTCCTGTCCCGTTTGGGGCTGGGGGTCAGACCCTGCTGTGCCATCTGGTGTGGGGCTGGAGCTTCTGTTTCCCATGGAACGGAGTCCCTTTGGCAGCCAGGGCCTGGGGAAAATCCTGCAGACATTGTGACATTTGCAAGGGAACCGCAGCTCCGTCTCTGGAACAGGGATGGAGGTGAAAACAAAGTACTGGGATGAGTCATGGAGGTGTAGAAGTGACAGGAGCTGCAGGAATCATTTCCGTCCTGTCTCCTGCTGTAGGACAGGAGCTGGCTTAGACCCGGTGTCAAACCTGTTCTTTAAAGGTCCTGGAATAAAGAGGAGTAAAAGGAAAAGTAGAAATGAAAGAAGTGTGGGAAGAGCCTGTGAGATTTCCTCGCTGGGCTGCTGTTCCCTTCCTTGAGCCTTGTTTGACAGAGCAGCTCTCAAGGAGGGTCCGAATTTGTGTTTTTACCAGTAAAATGTCCAAGCCTGCAAGAATCAGCCACAATTTCCCAAACTCAGGATTATTTCCCTGACTCAATATTCCCCCTCCCCATTAATGGAGACACTTCATTTGTTCCCACAGCCTAAAACCTCCATCTGAGCTTATTTCTTTCTGTGCTGAGAAATCTCATCCCAGGCAGGGCTGGACCCTTCGCTATTGCTCTTCACACCAACTGTGGCAGTTTCTTCCTTAAAATAAAACCCCATCATTATCAAATAATTATCAAATAATTATCAAATAATAAAATATTATCATCTGATGCTTTTCCATCTAATTCAGTTTCCTGTTAGGATGTGGTAGCCCTTTGTCCCTTAATTTATCAGGAGCCCTCCTCAGCCCCACACGTGGATTTTGGGGTCTGGCAGCTTTATTTGTGGAGGTGATGTCACAGCATTTTTTGCCATGGCAACAGGAGGATGCTGAACACAGGAGCTGAACAAGGAGATTTTCAATGGGAGCTCAAAGGCAAGTCTGAGACATTCATTAGTTAATTAGGGTAAAAATAAAGATAAATGTGGGAAATCCCAGAGACTGACGGGCTCATGCTTCCAATTTAATATTTTCTTGCAGACACACCTCCCATAAACATATTTAATTGGGATTAGTCCCATTGTAGAGAGGAGAAAACAGGCATTGAGAAGAAGAAAACTGTGATCAGGAAACACTGGCTGGGGGCAGATCCTTCCAACACCTCCTTTTTCTTCCTTGACCTTGGCTGCAATAATTCCTTGGGATTTTCCTCCTTGCCAGTGAGGTGTGACTGTGGTGGGTGTTTCTGTGTTCTGTCCATGAAGAAGGAATTTTCTCCTCAATCTCTGGAGCAGGGATGGGCTCCTGGAGGTGTAGGTTTCCTATAGGTTCAATGCAAGGTCCTTGATTCTGCTGGAGACTCTGCTGTCATGTAATTTCATATTTATTCATTTAAATGTGAGATAAATATCCAGATTACTTTAAATAAATGCATAATTCCCCTCACCAGCAGACTTTGACTGTGCTGGAATGAGAGATCTCACAATGGTGGAGGCTGGATGGTGGAATTTCATTGGAATTACCTCTGGTCCTGACACACCAAACAGGTCAGAGTCTTCCTTGCCCACACACAAACTGCTGCAAGGAGGAAGAAGAGGAAGAAGAAAAGGAGGAAATGAAGGAGAAGGAGGAGGAGGAGGAGGAGGAGGAGGAAGTCCCTGCCCTGTGTCATCACTTTTTAATTATCACAATCTCCCCACAGGGTGATTATTTGTTTCTTCAGAGCATTCCAGGTTGAGGAAAATGACATTTACATACAGAGCACACATGGAGATCATGGGAAGTGCTCGTTGCTGTCCATCCAGCAGGAGATTTGGTTTAATACTGTTTTTTTTTCTGTTTTGTTGGGGTTTTTTCCCAGTTTTGAGCCTGTCTGAATCTCCCAGCACAAGAATATGGCTCTTGCACACTTGAGTGAGCTGGATAATGAGCCTGGAAAGCCTGTCCTGTGCTTGGCCAGTCCCAGAACCCACCCAGGCATGAACCACGACTGGAAATACTCCTCTGTGCTGCCTAGAGATGCTGCTGTTACCTGGCCCCAGGTGGGTAAAGCCACATGCTTAGAGATGGTACTTAGGTGACCTCAAATTCTACTTTTAGCTTGTCCCCTCCCCAGTTCTCATTTATACCCATCCCATTCCCCCCGGTTTAATCTCATTTATACCCATCCCATTCCCCCCAGTTTAATCTCATTTATACCCATCCCATTCCCCTTTGCTGCTCCCTCCCTCATTGATGGTGGGGTGTCCTGGGCAAAGCCAACCTGGGGAAGATGAGGAGGAACAAACCCCTGTGAGCTGTTCTGGGCAGCACTTTTGATCACATCATTGATGCCCTTGGTGATGCAGCTTCAGCATCAGCACTAAATATTAATTCCTCCCAAAACAACTCCATGTGTGTCCTCCTGTGGTCTCACACTTGCATCATCCACCATGTCAGATGCAGCTTTGTCTTCTAAACAAATACCCCACTGCTACAACATTTGTTGGTTTGAATCCCAGGATTTCTCCTGACATATGTTATTTTCTTCCTAGAAACCACGAGCTGTGGTAAACAAACATTTACAGGCACTGGGAACACGGGACATGGGTTTTTCCATGGCTGACTTATTTGTCTGGCAAAAGTCATAAATTCTGGAGGTTCAGGGCTGAAGTCAGCTGTAAGAGCTGGGCTTAGGAAAAAATAAACTTGAACAGGCGTTTGTTTGTGGATTTTCTTGCTATTTCCTGTAAACCACATTGTTCTTGGGGAGCAAGATGGGTCATTAGGGATGTCATGTCTGGTCACCCCCATCCTGTGACATGAATGTGTCCTTGGAGGCCAGGGGGAGAAAGAGGAGCTTTACCCTCAGTGTGCTCTGAGCCAGGCTCAGTGCTTTGAGAAATGTCCAAGTCTGTGCTCCTCCAGCTGCCTCAGTTTCCCCTTTCTACAAGTTGTTTTTCCTGGGTTTAAGTGTAATTTGCTCAGGGATATCCCACCAGGGGTATCCCTCATTGCTCCTGTGGGGAGGGTCCTTCTAGACCCCCATGGATGGGGTTGAGGGGCTTTGGGCATGAGCTGAGATGGGAATGGGGGCAAGAGCAAGGGTGGAAGAGAGATCCAGCCTAGGGCTGCAGAGGAGGCCAGTGAGAGGTGATGCACCCTGATTTTGGGGGGCTTTAGTGTGCTTTCCTTCCTTTGAAAGAGGAAGAGGATGACAAAGGTGAATGCGGTGGGTCCTTCCCCTCCCAGCAGCTGCTGCGGAAAATCCCGGGGAGACAAATCGTGGGGATGGGTAAGGGGAGTTCGCAGCTTCTTTTTTCCAGCAGCCTGCCCAGCTCGGGGACATCTCCTCCGCCCCTCGCCCTTTCCCTCCCCTGCAGCCCCCGGGCTCAGGAGGGGAGCGAGGGGAGGGAGAACCGCCAGGGTGTTCGGGGGCATTGTCATGGTTACCTCCCTGGCAAAACAAATGGCTCCACTGGGTGATGATGATGATGATGGTGATGGTGATGGTCACCCAGACAGCTCCGGACACTCTGAGTCAGCGGTGGGGGGCGATAGACCCACCCTGGGGATCCAGAAGCCCCCCCATCCCAGGGGAGCCAGACACCCCGCCGGCTCCGGGCAGAGCCTCCCCGCCGGAGCACATGTTGCTGCAGCCGGTTCGGTAAGAGCCTTCCTCGCCCCCCCGGGACCCCCAGGACTCCCCGGGTTCCCCCAGCCCCGCCGCTCGGTGGGGAGGGTCCGGAGGGGTGAAGGCACCGGTTGCTGAGGTGGCTGGTGGTGCAGCGCTCCCCCACCCCAAGCCCCGGCGCTTGCTCCTCTCCCTCTCTCCCTCCCTTCCCCTCTCTCCTCATCTCCCTCTCTCCCTGTCTTCCAGAGCCAGCGCTCCGCAGCCGTGCCTGCCGCCTTCGGGATTCCTCCTGCCCCTCCTGCCCTCCCCAGCCCAGCCGCAGAGGGGCTGGAAGAGTGGGTGAAGTTGCTCCAACCCCTCCATCCCCTTCTTCCTTCTCCTCCTCCTCTCTCCCAGGAAAGGTAAGAGAAGCAGTGGCTACTCTCCAGTTGCTCCTGCACCTTTTTAGCTCCGCAGGGGTGGGTGTGAGGGGTGTGTGTGTGTGTCACTTCCCAAGGCTGTGCACCATCCCAGCACAAAGCCGCTCACTGAAGAGATCCCTGTCATAATATTTGTGCAGGCACAAGCCCACACTTTGCAAGCTGCTGCTTCCCAGCCTTGCTTTTTCCCAGCTGGATGGTGAGTCCCAGAATATCCCATCCCTCCCCAAAAATTGTACAGACATTAGCAGTGACTGTGTCTGTCTCTGTGCAGGCAGAGGACAGGGATGAATGGGGGGATGATGCTGGGGGTGACAGGGTCTTGCTGTCCCGGGCAGCCAAGTGGGATAACCTGTCTGTGGACACAGTGTCTGGGGAAGGAGGAGTGACCTTGGCAGGGTGAGGGGGGCTGATCCCCCCATTAAAGGGTCAAAACACTGAGATCTGGCTGGAATCCACCACACTGGCTGGGGCAGGGCAGGACAGGGGTGGATGGAGAAGGGCTGTGCTGCTCCTGGGGGCCCTGTGTGTCTCCTTGGATGTGGGTGTACCCCCAGCAGGAATCAGGCTGCCTGGTGGGTTTAGACCCTGTCTGGGCCAACATCCCCCCTCTGGCTCTGCCCAGGGATCATCCCCCAGCTCTGAGCCCAGAGAGATGGGGGTTAACTAAACCCCTGTGTCAGAAACGTGTCGTTAACAGCTCCAGGAAGGGACTTGGGACATAAACCCAGATCTGTGAGACCTAACTCCGGGGCCAGGCTGATGGTCCAAGACACCTGCCAGGGTTATTTATGTCTGGCAGTCCCCAAAATCTGTCCCTACCAGGGCTGTCAGCCATGTCCCATCCTGGCACTGCATCACCTCGGGAGGGGGGACCCAGTTGATTCCACTGGGCTCTGGCAGGAGCAGCTGCTTCCAACCTTTCCCCAATTCCCATATCTGAGGCCTCAGGGTGCCCTTGGGGCCAGCAAGCCTTGTCACTGCTGTGGCAGTGTGGGGTGTCACCCTCTGGGGGCCTGCAGTGGCTGTTCTCCTTCCTGGTTTTCTCCAAGTGGGGTATTCTGCTTGCAGTTCAAGGCTGGAGATGGGAGAACAGCTCCTGTAGCTTTTCCTGAGAGTATCTCACAGCTCTGCCATGGTGGATCCATGGCTCTTCCAGGCAGGACAGTGCTATGGGTGCTCTTTCAAACCTCATCTCCTCCTGTGGCTTCCTACAGGTATTTTGGGGGGTGATCTCAGTTTCCTGGCCAGGTTTGAGCCTTGTGCTTTGGGAGAAAGCAGCTGGAGGACTCCTGCATGTCTTAGTCATGACCTGCAGTGATGTGGGTCAGGTAGGTGAAGTC
Source organism: Parus major (assembly GCF_001522545.3). Classification (NCBI taxonomy): domain Eukaryota; kingdom Metazoa; phylum Chordata; class Aves; order Passeriformes; family Paridae; genus Parus; species Parus major. Next base: position 1,434,873 of record NC_031789.1, read on the forward strand.
AGGGGTCTCTCAGCAGCTCCCTGCCCCAGAAAACCAGGGAGAATTCCCAAGGGTGACTCCACTTGAGAGCCCTGAAAGTCTGGGAAGCGCAAGGCTTCTCCTGTCTCGGATTTCCAAGCGGGAGGAAGTTTATTTCCCCGTGGTGATGGGCCAGGAATGCTGATGGGAAAGCTTGGTGCAACAGGAATCCTTGGCCAGCTCTGTCCACCTGTACATCTCCACAGGGCGCTCCGGCTGTCGTCATCCCTGCGAGCCACTGGATGTCAGTGTTGATTGAGACAGACGACGTGGAAGGAATATTTTACCCAGCCGCAGAAAAACCACTCTGAGCAGTGGAGATGTGGCCCAGGTCCAGCTCGGACCTGGAGCCGAGATCTGCAAGGGAACCCGTTTGTGGCCGGTCAGGGCTTGCAGCAGGGCGGGGCAGTGGTTGCTCAAAATTGCGTTTTACACAAGGTGTGGCACCCGGGCTGGGCTTTACACGGCTGCCTTCCTGTCCTGGGGGGCAGAAATAACTGGGCTGCCCCTGATTCCTGCCCTTCAGGCCGGGGGGAGCTGGGTCAGGTTTTAACCCAGCTTTGGTTCTCCCAATCCTGTTTATGGCTGTGGAGGACACAGATCCTGTGGTGTGCTACAGCTGGGACCCCAACCCACTCCTGGGAGTCCTGCTAGAAACCAGGCTGTGTGCTCACCATTTTGCTCAGTTTTCCTTTTCAATACACGAAAATACACCTCAGAGGAGCATTATTCTTTACTCCACGTGCTCAGACAGATTTTTCAAGGACACATCACCGCTTAGAGACACAGCTGGACACCCAGGAAGCTCCAAACAGTGCTCCAGGCACCACCCCGGTTTTCCAGGCACATAAACACCTTTTCCCATCCCATAAAACCCAGCTCCAGGTGCTCAGGAGTGCTGGGACAGACGCAGGGGCTGGAGCCTGTGCTGAGGTCACAGGGACCATCCACAGACGTGGCAGCAGCATCAGCGCCTTCCCCGTCAGTCGGGCACAGGAATTGGCCGAGGGTAATGCCTGGAGTGGGGTGATCACGTTTCCGTGTCTCCCTCCCCTCTGTGGCCAGGAGGAGCAGTGGATTGTCATGGAAAGGATGCTTACAAAGGAAGGAGAGGGGGAAAAAAAGATCAATCCAGTATCAGCCTGCTGTGGCAGGTCCAGAGCGCGGCTGGCCAAGGGACAACCTCTGTCCCCATGCCTGAGGTGCTCCCTAGTTGGTGGGATTATAGGTGTATTTTGAGGTGTATTTTGAGGTGTTTGGAGATGTATTTGAAGTATTTCCCTTTTTTCCTGGCGTGCCAGATGCTGTGTGAGGTCGGGAGGCACCTGGCCAGGTCTGGGGTGGGCTGGCCCTGCACCTGCTGTGTGTGGGAATCAGGACACGTTTGGTGGCAGTGAGGGGACACGCTGAGGACTGGGTGGGTCTAGGGGCACCCTGTGCAGCATCAAGGTGTTGGTAATTTTTTTTTGGGATGCAGGGTCCCACCAGGATGCTGCATCCTGAGAGTCCATCCCTGTGGCCTGAATGGAGACTGAGCACACATCCCAGAGCTGCAAAGGCAGGATGGGGAGCAGGCAAGGGGCTGGTGCTGAGTTCCTTGGGAGCACAGGGAAAAAATTCCAGCCTTCCCACTGCTCTCCATCACTGCAGCCTCTCTGCTGCTCTCCCTTTCCACGCTGCAGTCACTTGATGGCGTTGGTGACACGAGCTGTGTGGAGCAGCCCCATGGCTCTGCTGGCAGCATCCCCTGCCAAAGGGTTTTTACCGGGAAGAGCCCTCTGAGCCCTCTCTGTCCTTGTGGGGCTGATTTTTTGGCTGGCACAGCAGTGAGGGTTAGTGCCAGGCTCCTCTGAGCCACCTGGGAGCTGTACAAGGGGTTCAACTCTCCTGGCTCTCCTAAACAGGACAGGGCACAAGGCTCTGCATCTCAGCAGAGCTCCCTTAGTGTTGTCCTGGCCCAGGTGATGCAGAAATCCCTGCTGGAGAGTGGTTCCCATGAGAGTTATGTCCCCAGTCTTCCATGGGTGCAGGAGATGTGAGGGGTTTAGATCTCACCCATGGCTCTGCACTAAGTCCCTGCAGCCCAAATTCACCCCTCTGGCAATCCCATAATGAATTCCCGTTGTGCCAAGCTGGTAGAGAGCTTCTTCCCATCATTATTTCTTGCCTACAAGGTAAAATCATTTCCCCCTCCCTCCTCCCTGGCACCTGGCATTTAATCACTTCCCAATACCTTGATGGCCTCTGCCACATCTCAGAGTGATGGGACCTGCGTTATCTCAGGTGAATTCTTGCCAGCTCCCGGCTTCCCAAGCCCCGTTGGCACAGCTTGGAGCATCCCAGAGTGGGATGGCCTCCCTTGGCTCAGGCAGGACTCACATTCCCCTCCTGACTGTGGGGGCTGCATCCCCATGGATGCATCCCGACCTCCCTGGGCAGCTCCTGGAGCGAGCAGCATTTGTGGTGGAAGGAGAGGTGGATTAAATCGGGAATGGCTGAGGTTTCTGGCGGGGTTCAGGGTTTCCTTTGTCATCCTTTGGGTTACTGCCCTCCATCATCATCTTCACTGCTGTTTCTTGTGCTCAGTTTCCTCTCCCATCCTGGACAGCCCTTCTTGCTCTCCCTGGCTCTCTTTTTTTTCCTTTCTGACCACCCGAGCACTCCTTGAGCTCGTGGCCTTGATGTCTTCTGTGGCATTTGCATATAAAGGTGGGTTTTAATAACGCAGGACTGGTAGGGAATGAGAAGCTGATGTATTTCAGTGCTGCTGGCTTCTCCTGGGCCTCGTAAATCACGGCATAAAGCATTGCAGAGCCAGCCAGGGAGAACTGCTGCCTAGCAACTTCTCCTGCTTCCCCGGGGGAGCAGGATGTGGCCCTAAAATCCACCTGAAAAGTCTCCTTTAAAACCCTGAGGCTTGGGGGAGAGGAGCTGTAAGGGAGGAAAACCTGCTTAGGGGAAAAGAGTTGGAATGTAATTGACAGAAGGAGTCACTTTGCATCTGAATGTGTCGGCTGAGGGATGAGTCAGCCCATGCAGGAAGGATCTGGAGATGCAGGACAGCAGAGCAGTGGCACTTCCCCTAAATCCTCGAGGATGAGGATGGGCAAGGGCATGGGAAGGCAGGAGGATGTCTGGCTCTGCCTGTTTTCCTTCCCCAGGAGAAAGGAAAATTCTCATGATCATAGTCTTGGTTTGGAAAGTTGTTGGTTTGGAGGATAATGAGGAGACAGGAAAAGATGTTGATGTGTCCTGCCCAGACTCCAGCAGTGGGAGCTGGGGACTGTGGACCTCTGGGGCTGTCTGTCCCCAGCCAGGGAGGTTTCATCTGAACCTCCTCCCTTGTGCAATGGGGATTTTGGGTTTTCATTGTGGCTTTCCACCGGGGTCTTGCTCCATCCCCATCCCCATCAGTGCAGTCATCAAACCCAGGTCTGATCCCATCCCACATCTCTCACCTTTCTGTCCTCAAGGCTTCAGAATCAGGTAGCAGAGCCATGCAAACATTTTGGGCACTCAGGCCTCCAGAATTCATTCTCACCTTTCTCTCTCCAGCTCCCCACCATCACCCAGAGCCCCTTGGGAAGATGCCAGGGCTGATTAACTGGGTGACCCTCTCCCGGCTGCCCCTCATCGCGTCCGAGGTGACATCCTGCGTCAGCGGCTACGCCTTTGGGATGACAGCCCTGCTCACCTACCACAACCCAGACCCCCAGGCTTTGGAAGGCAAGTTTTAAGGAGTGACACTTGGAATGGGAACTTTAAAGTCAGGATATGGCAGTGCTGGGTTTCTGTGCATGCCTTCAACCTTTTAGATGCTGCTGGGAAGCACAACCAAGTGCGTTGTGTCCAAGTCTGCAACTTTTTAGGTGTGAAAAATCCCACAAGTAGGATTTGCCTTTTTTCCCCACTATGGGAAGTGCCAAGAGGGACCTGGCTGGTGGGTCCAGGGAAGAGGTGGGTGTTGCTAACACCCCTCCTGGCTGGCAGGTCTCTTTGTGTACCCCTTGGACGAGGGCACGACTGTGGTGGGCTTCGAGGCGGCCGTGTCCCGGCGCACCGTGACAGTGCAGATCAGAGACAAAGCCAAGATAGATGACACCTACTTGGACAGCTGCAGCCTCCCTCCTGGAAGAGCTGCTGATGGAAGTGGTGAGGGGGTTGAGGGTGTTTTTAGGGGAATGTGGGGAGAAAAGGAGGGGAAGAGGAGTGGGGAGGTGACTGGGGGTGACTGGCTGGTGATGGCACCAAGGGGGCTCCTTTTGGGAGGCTGAGGGGTTGAGATGCTCATGCCAAAGGTGTCAGTTTTATCCATCCTGGAAAGCACTGCTGCTTCTGGAGTGATGCAGAAGCTGGGGCTCTTTAGAGAAAGCTGATGTGTGCAGAGGGGGCGGCTTTGGGTGTTTGATCCAGGGCTGGGGGGTGTGGGAGGCCTGGAAAGGAGCATTTTCCATGGCTGCAATACCTGGTATGCTCCAATCTCTGTGCAGGAAGGATTATGATGGATGAGGACCTGGAGAGGATTGTTTTTGTGGCCAACCTGGGCACGATTCCTCCCCTGGAAAGTGTCTCCATCTTCATCAGCACCTCCTCTGAGCTTCAGACACTGCCCAGCGGGGTTGTGAGGGTCCTTCTGCCAGCTGTGTGTGTCCCCAGGGTCCCCCAGCCCAGCCTGGAGAACACCAGCAGCTTTTCCAGCCACCAGCTCCGAACGTACGGAAAACCACGGGGTGGGCTCTGTCTGGGACTGATCCTGGGGAATGCAGGGCTGGCTGAGCAGCAGCTGTAGGAGGCTGGAGAGTGGCTGCAGGCTTTACCTCTGGCAGACCTGCAGTTCCTGGGGCTATAGAACACCTTCACAGGGTTTATTTGGATTTATCTCACTGGTAGGGACAAGCACCTCTGCGGATCGGGGAGCCCAGAGCGAGGGAGCAGGTTCTGCCTGGCTCAGCTGCTGGAGAGTGAGGCCACCAACCCCTTTGAGTACGAGTTCAGCTTCCACCTGGAGATCCGGGGGCCGTGTTTGCTGGCAGGTAGGAGCACTGGGGCTGAACTGCTGCACCAAGGCTGATTTATCACCTCCCCAAGGCAATGTCCACACTCCTCCTCAATGCAAATCTGTGTTGGCAACTTCACTGTGCTGGGGTGGATTTACCAGTACAGGGTTGATGCTAATGTGGGTTCCTGTCCTCTGCCACACTGTCATCTCTTCTCCCTGCTCTCCCCCATCCTCAATCCCCTCCTTGGTTTCCCTGGGCAGGAGTTGAGAGCCCCACACACGAGATCCGAGCTGACGCCGACCCCTCGGCTCGCTCTGCCAGGAGCATCGTGATCACGCTGGCCAACAAACACACCTTCGACAGACCCGTGGAGATCCTGATCCATCCAAGTGGTAGGTGGGCTCTGCTTCCCCTCTGCTGGTCCTGCCCCTTCCTGGAGTCCTCATCTCTGGATTAACGCTGGTTTTGCAAATATTGTCAAGGTTAAACTTCCCAGGAGCCAATCCTGGCCCCTCTCAGGGTTTTCTGAGCTCCCCAAGCTCACAGATTTTCCCACCCAAGGGTACCTGCATTTCTGGCACACCCAAAGTGTAACCACAGCTGTTCTTCACACAATTCTCTGCATTTCCAGAGCCCCACATGCCCCACATCTTAATGGAAGAGGGTGACATGACCCCTGCAGAGTACGAGCGACACCTGAAGGGGAAGAACGATTTCATTAAAGGCACTAAGAAAGACCCCAGTGCCAAGAAAAAGGTGAGAACCACAAGCTGCAGGTGTTAGCTGGGGCTTTCCATGGACTGGAGCTGAGCTGGAAGATGATTCCTTGTTTCCAGCATCAGATGTTACACTGTCCCAATGAGACCTGCAACATCCTCCCTCAGAGAGGGGCTTGTGTGGAAAAAGAGGGGAAAATTCAGCAGTGCTGCTGATAAACTGAGAGGGGAAGGAGATCTGAGATGGTTATTGTGTGTATAATTAGTGCTAGTCTAGCATAGCATAATTAGAGAGGTGCATTGTGATAGCATTAAGGGTATTATAATTATTGCAATGACATAGAATAAAATATTCTTTTAATTGCTTAGTAAATGTTTACTGTTTCTGGGTAGCTGTCAGAGAGAAAGAAGCGATTTTCCTGGGAATAATGAGCTGAACTGAAGACAAGGTAGGAGAGACTTCTCTTTGTTCTGCTGAGCAGCAAAGAGAAAAATATCTGTGCTGGGATTTGTGCCTCGTCTTCCAGCAGTTCTGAAGGAATGAGTGACAGCCCAGCACTTTGGCGTGTCTGGGATCAGTGGAGAGGAGCAGACAGCTCAGAGCCCTCTGGATTTCCAGGGTGGGCGTTTTCCCCTAAGGGACAGGTTGTACTTGTGTGGCCACAGCTGGGGCTGACAATGTTTTACACAGCCAGGCCTCTCCTGTGTGCTCATTTCCCCTAAACTCCTTCTCCACGTCTCTGATCCTGGGTCCCTCTTGGCAGACATCCCAGACCTGCTGCAGGGGTGTCTCCCCATGCTGTTTAGATTTCTCCTTTCACCAGAGACTTGTCAACCCTTCCTCCCCTCCCTTCCCTTTGCCCTCTGCTCTCTCTGGCAGGGCTGGGACTCCACAGGCATCTCCTCTAATTGTGTTCAACGTGTGGCAGGTGGAACGAGATGAAACACCCACGCTACGCCTCGGATGGCTCCCTAATTATTCCCGCGTCTTTAGCATGTCAAATTATCTAAGGGAGGATCATTCTGGAGACATTTCCCTGCAGGAAAGCCACCTGTGCCCCAGGAGGATGGGAAACAACTGCAGGGAGCAGAGAAAATGCCTGGAATACCTGGGGTAGATGATGGGATGGAATTGGTGCTGCTCAAAGCAGGACACTGGTCACTTCTTGGCCTAAATTAAATTAGCCCAGAAATTTCAGCAGTAAATGATAATTAATTCTCCTCCCTCAGTCTGTTATGCAAAAGGCTCGGATGCTGTCAGCTGCAGGTTGGTGGGGATGGATGCACACTGGAATCAACTTTCCTCAACAAAATCTGATTAGTTTCCTGTAATTGGATAATGGGTGAAGGGGAACGGAAGGGAGGTGAGGAGATGTTTTCTTTTCTGGCTGACCTGTAACAGCCCCTCTGAAGCTGTTTAATGAAGATTTGCCTGTAAAACTCCCTCCAGTCAGTGAAAAATCCCAAAATATGGGCTCATCCTGATTACACAGGAGATTTATGTCATGGACACCCAAGAGCATTCCAGAGAGTTCTGTGGGTAGGTCCAGGGCCATGATTCAGTATTTGGACAGAGGCAGCAAGGAACACAGTCTGGAGTGTGATAAACTGGAAAAGTTGTTAAAGAAAATAATGTCATATGGCTGGAGGGAAATGTAAATGGGAAAAGCCCTTTGATTTCTCAGCAGCTGATTAATTTATACCCCATAACACAGAAAGGGAGGAGGATGAGTGGGAGCTTGGCTCATTCCTGTGAGTGGGACCTGTCTTTTCACTGGGTCAGAGAAGCAGCACTCAGGCAGAGCTGAAAGCAGAGCTCATGTCTGTGTGTGTGTTGAGCCACAGGGAATTAGTGAGTTTTAGAAAACCAAGGTTGGTCATCAGCTCACAGGAATGTGACTCATAGGTGGAGAGAACAGACAGAGTTATCTGGGGTCTGCTTTACTCCCTCTGAAACCAACAAGCAAAGAAGTCAGAAAGAGGAGAAAAGGGGCAAACAAAGCCCCTGAGGATGGATTTTCCACACTCAGACCCAGGGGTGAAGGACCATGGCTGGGCTGATGTGGGGTTCTGGAGCTCCCTCCAAAACAGCTGAGGCTGTGAATCCATTCCTGCTTGATACACACGTCAGAAACCCATCACAAGAGGTTTTTATCAGTTTAATTTTGTCCCATTTGTAATGAATACTTGAAATAGAAGGAGAGAAAATGCACAGAGTCCTTGGAGCTGTGTGCAGTGCAGAGATCATGCAGGTTCCTATCGAACCGTGGCCGGAGCAGACGGTTCAGCTTTCCAAAGCCTTTCAATCCCTACAAAGAAAAGTGATAAAAGAAATGGGCAGAAAAAGCAGCAAACCTGAGGTGGCAGGAATGAATTGGAGTGCTGAATGCAGCAGATCAAGGGCTGCATCTCACACTTCATTAGTGAGTGACCACAGAGAAAACCTCTGGTGTGCCTCGGTGGGATGCTAAGCTGTGCTAATGAACCAGCTTTTCGGGAAGGATCTAATGAAATGTTTGGAGAATCAGTTTTGCAAGGTGCTGAGTAGGGCCAGGTCTTTTGATTTCTTCCCCAGGCTTTTATCTGAGTGTGCAGTTGCTCCATATAATCCCAGAATAGTTTGGTGGAAAAGACCTTAAAGCTTATCTTGTCCCATTCCTCCCTTGGCCAGGGGCACCTTTCATTATCCCAGCTTGCTCCAAGCCCCATCCAGCCTGGCCTTGGACACTTGCAGGGGTGGTGAATACCATGAGTATGGACAGAACAGGACACCTGGACATTGCCCCACCCTGGTGTTGTCACCTCTGGGGCCAGAAGAAGCAGATTCTGGCCCACAGAATGCCATGCACTTACATTTTTAGCCCTGCTCTGATTCCACTCGAATCGAAACGCGTTGAGAAAAATCAACGTCTCGAGCTCTCTCCTGCTTTCTTTCAGACGGAAATCATCAGGAAGAGGCTGAACAAGGACATCCCACACCACCCTGTCATCATGCTCAACTTCTGCCCTGACTTGAGGGCTGTGCAGCCAGGCCTCCGGAAAGGCCAGGGAGAGTTTATCTTCCTGCTGGACCGCAGCAGCAGCATGAGTGCTGTGAGCATCAACCGTGCCAAGGTACCTGCCTGTCAACAGGGATGAATGAGAGAGAGCAGGGGGTGCTGAGAGCACAGGAGTTCATTATCAGGGGATGAGGGGTTAATTATGGGCTGTGTTTTAGTCATCTTTACCGTGGTGCTTCTTTGGTACCTGCAACAAAGGTGACTCTCCCCCGTTCTCTTCCCCTTCTTCCTATCAGCACATAAAATGCAAAATTGTTTTCTTTCCCTCTCTTGCTGGCATGTTTTGTGCATCCCTTTTCCAGTTCTCCCTGTCTCCAGGAGGGCTTTGGGTGATGGCTGCCTAGGAGGAAACCTCCAGAGAGCTCCACGGGGAGCGAGGTGCTGACCATGAATTAGGAGAGGTTTTGCTGATGGGCACCTCTGTGAACCCACAGATTTAAACACGAGACATCCCTTTTCCAAACACAAATGAACACCAGCAGCCTGGTGGATGGTTATGGGAGTTATTCAGAGTCCTCTGAATAAAAAATAGCATTGTCAGGATTATTTTGTGGGTCTGAGGTTCCCCTCTCAGATGTGGCTCTTACCCAGAGCCAGCCCTGGTGCAGGACCCTACATTTGTTCTGTTGAACCTCATGAGGTTCCCACAGACCCACTCCTGAGCTTGTCCATCTCCTAACACATCTCTTTTCCCATCTGTCTCCAGTTTCCATGGGAACTGCCAAAGAAGGACAGACACCTTCAGCAGCAAGGATTGGGATGCTGGGGAGCCTGCAGATGGCTGCTGCACAACCCCTGGGATAGGGAGGCTGTTCCCAAGGGGGACAGGATATCTCTGGGGTTGTGTTCCCTTCCCCCAGCATCTTTAGGAGTCTGGGAATCTTGTCCCAGGGTGGATTTTTGCTTTCCAACTCCTGGCATGGCTGGCTTTGGGCAGCACAGTCTCTGCAGACTCTGTGGAGGCAGGATTGTCCCCCAAGGATGGGGACCTGCAGGATCAGAGCCCTTCTCTGAGAGCTCCTGAAATGGAAACCCCATCACAGGAGAAACAGGAAAAAGGCTGTTCCCCTTCAGGAAAAAAGTATTTTGAGGGAGATTTTGGAGGAGATACCTCAAGGGAGAAACCCACTGTCCTGCTTTTGAGTATCCTGTCCTTGTTTGTCACTCACAGACACCAGGGACCTCATAGTTCTGAGAGGGTTTGGGTGGGTTTTGCTTGGTGGAACCTTCTGCATCATCCTCAGCTGCCTGGATACATGGCATGATGGGTCTTGGAGCTGTGCAGCCTCAGGATGAACTCAGGGATGGCGTGGAAGAGCCTGTGTGGAGCAGGAGGGCACCCGTCCAAAGCAGCTGGAGTGGAAAATTCAGGGATTTAAATTTCCTGCAGCCAGTTCCTTTCCCACCCTGATGCAGCCAGGGAGGAGAGCCAGGCTGTGATGGTGCTCGCTGGCAAAACTGCACTAATAACTGGAAATTGACTTTTCTAGAAGCAAACATCCCTCCTTATTCAGTTGCCATATAGCTATGGAGTGCAACAGGATCAAGATCAATATTTACCATAAGAAGCAATAAATCTTTCTGCTTGCTGAAATAGCAAGCAGGCATCAGTTGCCCATTTTGGGAAGTGCTTTAAGAGAAATATTTGGAAATTTGTATTTTTTCCCTTGTAATGAGTTCCAAGATGGGATGTCAGCACTGAGATCTGGAAGAGCCAGCATCCCAGGAGCCATCTGGGAGCAGTGGTATAAATATATCCTCGTAGGTTTGAGATAACAGCTTGGATTCAAGTACTCCAGAGCCTGTTAAAGGGCAGCCCTGTTCTTGTACATCATTCCACTGATTTTTAGTGCTCCAGCTCTGGTTTGTTGCTGAGTGTTACAGGGAGCTGGGTTGATCTGGCACCACATCCCTGCTGGACCCAGGCAGGGGCTTTGTCACTGGTAGGACAACTCAAGGAGGATGTTCTTGCTGGTTTGACCTTGGCAGTTCCTCCAGGGGCTGGCTGGAGGGTTTCTGCTGCCCTCGGCAGACTGGCAGGAGTCTGCCTTGATCAGCATTTAAATAGAACTGAGCTGCTCCTGAACACTTTGCTTTACATTTTGCTTTAAATAAACACTTTGCTTTAAATGGGCCTCCTCTCCTGCCACATAATTGCTGCTACAAGCTCAAGAGCTCCTTAGGCAGCTCTTGCCCAGTTGCTGTGATCACAAGCTCTGCCCTGGACTTGTCCACAATATCACTGTGACAATTCAAGTTGCTCTGCCTTATGTAAAACCCAGGAATAGGCACATTAGATAACCACCTCTGGTAAAGAAAATAGCTTAAAACTGTCGTCTCCCAGTTATTTTAATTGAAGCCAGTTATGAATACAAGAGAATTGGGGATGGGGGAGGCTTTTCCTTTTGTGTAACTTTAAGCTGTTTGTTTATTTTCTGCAAGTTTAGGCATTGAGATGCATTGCGTGTCGCACTTCTCAATTTCACACTCTGCTTCTCACCCACCAGCTCTGTGCTGCAGCACTGAGTTGCCAGCACAAATTGAATCCCTTAAAAACAAACAGAAAAAAAATTGTTCAGTTCTTTGTTGTCTTTTTTTTTTTATTTTTCCCAAAGGCTCCCCATTTTCCTCACTGCTTCAGGTCCCAGATATCATCAAGGGACTTTGGAAAGCAGGCAGGGAAAAGAAGCAGTTGGTTTGTTGTCAGATGAAGGTGGGAATAAGATGGGATGGCTCTGGGCAGAGCTTTTACTGGTGAAGTTGGGGCAGCCAGGCAGAGTCCAAGTGTTCTGATGCCTGTTTGCTTTCAGGATGCCCTGTTGGTCATTCTCAAGAGCCTGATGCCAGCGTGCCTCTTCAACATCATTGGGTTTGGATCCACCTTCAAGACCCTTTTTCCTGTCAGCCAGGCCTACTGTGAGGTGGGTGAGCCCACAGGGCACAGAATCACAGACTGGTTTGTGTGGGGAGGGATATGCCATGGCAGGGACACCTTCCACTGTCCCTGGGTGCTCCAAACCCCATCCAACCTGGCCTTGGGCACTTCCAGGGGTGCAGGGACAGCCACAGCTGCTCTGGGCACCCTGTGCCAGCCCTCCCCACCCTCACAGGGAACAATTTCCTTATAAAACCCAATCTAACCCTGGCCTTTTCCAGCGTGAAGCTATTCTGCCTTGTCCTGTCACTCCATGCCCTTGTCCAAAGTCCTTCTCCAGCTCTCTTGGAGCCCCTTTAGGCACTGGAAGGGGCTTTAAGGTGTCCTCAGAGCTTTCCCTTCACCAGGATGAACAGCCTCAACTCCCTCAGCCTCTCCTTGGTGCTCAGAGGGTTCTGGTGCTGACGATTCCACCGTTCCTTTGGGCAGGAGAGCCTGGCCATGGCCTGCCAGAGCATCAGGAGGATCCAGGCTGATATGGGCAGCACCAACCTCTTCTCCCCACTGAAGTGGCTCAGCCGCCAGCCCATCCACAGGGGCCACCCCCGGCTGCTCTTCCTGCTGACAGCCGGGGCCATCAGCAACACGGGGAAGGTTCTGGAGCTGCTGAGGGACCACTCCTGCTCCACCAGGTACCACTCAGCCCTGCAGGGCCAGAATCCTGGCACAGCCTGGGATGTGGCTCCCCTTGAGCACAGCTCCATCTCACAGACGTCCCCACTTCAGAGACAGAGGCAGGAGAGATTGCTGCTATGAGCCATGGGAGAACCTCAAAGGGTTTGGAACGGATCCCAGAAGTTCAGATGCTTTTTAAACAATCAAAAGCAGGATAATTGAGCTGACAACTTCACAGCTCTCGGCTGATGCTTCCTGCTAGGAGAGATTGACATGCCAACAATCTTCCTTGCTTTTTTTCAATTTATTTTTTTTTTTTTAAAGCACATCTGGGACTGGCCCCAGCTGCTTCCAGGATGGGGCTGTGCAGAATTGAATATGCTGAAAGGGAGCAATGTAAAAAGCAGCTAATTTGTGCATGAGCTCCCAGCCTGGCTCCCCAGCCCTGATCACAGGCTGTTCTGCTTTCTCCTCTGCCTCTTTAAGGGGCACAAAACATGAGAAAAATGTAAGAAATCCTGATTCCTCTTCCATCTCTCAGACTTTGGGGTTATCAGGGAAGCTGCTCTGTGGGTTTGTAAGTGCACAGAGGTCTGGTTGTTTCCCAGAGTAGAGGGCATCCCACCATCCCAGCCCTGGCTCTTGCAGGGCTGGAGGGGAGGGTTAAATGCAGTCAGAGCTGGAGCGTGGTCTGGGGTGACCCTGGAAGGGAGAGTCCTGGGCATGGCCCATCTTAAAAGAAGATCAGAGCCTTATTTAGGAGGGGTGTGAGACTGGGCTAGGATTTACAGCCAGCTGAGGATTAAAACCCTGCAAGAGAAAAGCTCCTTGTGCAGATGCAGTTTGCTGCTGAAGGTGCTTTCTTTCTCAGCAATCCACTGCCCTGCCCAAATGCCATATCCCACCCATTCCCATCCTCCTGGCTTCCTGGCACCTCCATCCCCCACTCCCTGCCTGGGCTCCACTTCCAGCCTCCAGCCCAAACCAAATCCTGATTCACAGACCTGGGGGAGCAGCCTGACCTGGCTTGATCCTCCTTCCTCGAGAAAACGTTTGTTTTCATTTCAAGCAGAGATAATTACTGGATATTCACTGTTATTGACCACAGGCAGCAGGGAAAAGAGTGGAACTGAGAGCAAAGCAGCTTGTTTGTTTTTGCAGAGGAGGGGAAGGCTGCTGGGAACCCCTGTGTGTCGCTGCTGAAGGCTGGCCTTTGGGGAGGGGGTTTGGGGTCTGCTGAGAGGAGGGGGCTGGCAGTTCACAGAACCCAAGAATGGTTTGGACTGGAAGGGACCTCAAAGCCCATCTCCCTCCACCCTCCTTCCATAGCCCAGGCTGCTCCAAACCCCATCCAGCCTGGCCTTGGACACTTCCAGGGATTCAGGGGCAGCCACAGCTGCTCTGGACACCCTGTGCCAGGGCCACCCTCACAGGGAAGGATTCCTTCCCAATATCCAGTCTAGCCCTCTGGCAGTGGGAAGCCATTCCCCACATCACTCCATGACTGTGTCCAAAGTCCTTCTCCAGCTCTCTTGGAGCCCCTTTAGGCACTGGGAGGTTCCCAACCCACCTAAAAGCAGGGCTGGTTTATTCCACTGGACACAGCAGTGGGATAAAGCCAGAGGGAGTTTCTGCCTGTGGGAGTGTGTGAGCTACATGGGGCTGGGGGTGTGGGGCAGCTTTTCCTTTGGATCCTGATTCCCCCTGTCCCTTTGCAGGTGCTACAGCTTCGGTGTTGGGCCAAAGGCCTGCAGGAGGCTGGTGCAGGGCCTGGCTGCCGTGTCCAGGGGCGTCTCCGAGTTCCTGGCGGAGGGAGAGAGGCTGCAGCCCAAGGTACAGCCCCACTGCCCGGGGATGGGGCTGTAACCATGCCCTGGTCCTGGAGGCCACAGCTCCCAGCAGGTTCATTCCCCACCCTGGCCCTGCCTTCCCAGCCCCCCTGGCAGGATGAAGGAGCACCTCGGGGTTTGTGTGTTTGAGCCCCATGCAGCAGCTCTGCCTTCAAAGGCAGCTCTGCCTCAGATGGGGTGAGGGCAGAGGCACTGCCATCAAAGCAGCCAATTAGTTTTGAAGCTGGGCTCAGCCCTGGCATTGCTCAGGCGAGAAGGGCTCGGGGTTGGAGTGAGAGGAATGTGCTGTGATGGCTTTGCTTATTAAGCTGACTTTAAAGCCTCTCCATTCCCTCTCTCCCCGTGAGTGCGCTTCAAATGCAGTGTAGGGATGGCTCTGTCCCCTGGTGAATGCACAGAGCCCAGCCTGTCACCTGCTGCCTGACTAAACCCAGAGAGAATTGGGTCTTTAGTTCCCAAATATCTCCAAAAAATCTGGCTCCTATCTTCTTGATCTCTCAAGGAGTTCAGCAACTCCACCCTCTGCAGGAGCCAGGAGCACACAAAAACCTCTCTAAGACAGAATGGCATCAACATTTCTGATGCAAATTAAAAGCATAGACAGTGAGCAGAGAGGTGTTTAATAAGAGCTATTAATAAGAGCTTTGCAGGCTGTGCAGCTCGGTGCCTTCAGCAGTCTCAGGCGTCAATTAATGGCCTTACAAAACACAGCCTGGTGTGTCTTCCTGAGCCTGTGAAAAAGCAGGGAACAATAGGGAATATTTGAGCTGTTCTATCTCTAAATCTGGTGTTCAGTTCCCTTGGCATTCAGGGAAGCTTGTGTAGATGGCTCCCTGGCAGGTCTGTCCATGAGGTATTCACAGATATTGGTCTTCTCCACATGTGTGACTGGCAGAGCATTGCTGATCTCTGGCAGTGGCTTGTGCCAGCAACGAGCTGTTCCAAAAATATCAGTGTGTGAGTGCCAGGCTTGGGACAAGGGCTGGGGCTCAGGCCAGTGGAGGCTGACAGCGTTTCCTGGGTGCTGGTGGGGAGCAAGAGATGCTGCCTCACATCAGAGAAAGATCCCTCAGGCCATAAGCTCCCACCTTGCTGGCAGGGTGTGTGAGATCAGCCCCGTCTCCATCACTGTCTGCTCATGGTAAAATATCATGGATTCATTTAGGATGGAAAGGACCGAGCACTAACCCAGCTCTGCCAGGTACAACTGTGCCAAAGGGGTGCTGGGATGGGTCTCAGAGTGGGCTAAGGGGAAGCAGGCTGTCAGGAGAGGGTAGGAATCAGCTGGTGGGTTTGTTTGAGGGAACATTTCCCTTCCCTGCCAAGGGAACCACGGCTCCCACCGTGTCCAGCTGGTGTTGAACCTCTCCCCCTGCTCTCTGCAGATGATCAGCTCGCTGAAGAAGGCGATGGCCCCGGTCCTGAGCGACGTGTCCGTGGAGTGGGTCTTTCCTGAGAGCACCGAGGCCTTGGTGTCCCCTGTCAGCAGCAGCTGCCTGTTCCCTGGTGACCGCCTGCTCAGCTACGGGGTCATCTGTGACACCTCCCCGTACATCTCCAACCCCAGATCTGTGAGTCTGTGGGGCTGCCCCAGGATTGGGGGGTGTACATGAGAGTCTTGGCTCAGTGCACAGTCAGGGGGTGTCTCCTGCTCCCCAGCTGTGTCCTTAAGGGAGGTGATGGGTGGGATTTTGGGGGGCAGCAGTGGCTTAGGATGCTGGTGCAGCCTGTCTGAGCTGGGAGCCGCTGGACAGACACGGTGCTGGGACCTGTTCCCTCTCTGTGCTTCCCCCCAGGACAAGAGGCGGCGGTACAGCATGATGCATTCCCAGGAGTCGGGCAGCTCTGTTTTCTTTCACTCCCAGGAGGAGGGAGCAGGCTTGGAGAGCTGGAATCACTCCAGAGACTCGGAGGGCTCCTGCCCCGCCGAGCGCTCCCCCGACCAGCTGGGCGTGGGCAGAGATCCTGGGGGAGAGTCGGACACGGACACGGGTCAGCTTTTCCTCCCTCTGTACATGCTGGGGGGTGATGCCCCTCTCTCTCTCTCTCTAATCAAGCTCCTGTCACTGCTCCCCCAGTTTTTATTTTTTTTTTTGCCTGATTTATACATGTCTTCAGCTGCAAAGAGCTGGAGGAGTTTGCAGGATAGATGACAGATCTCCTGAGGCTTGAGCAAGTCTGTTTGGTTTGGATGTTTTATCCAAACCTGTCAGGAAATCAAGGGAAGCCCTGGTGAGCTGAGTTCCCTGGAGATTTTCAAAGCAGCTTTAGCTTTGACCACATAATTATTTACAAGCTTCCCAAGCGGTGTGAGGAGGAGAGGAGTGAGTCTAGCTCTGCTAGAGCATCCCTGTACCTGCAAAACAGAAGTCAGCTCTCCTGACTTCTCCTGGGAAGTCAGGAGAGGGGGGAATGGATCCAAATCCCTCTCCCCAGGGTGTCACTCCTCCCCAGCACGGCCTGGCTGGGTGTTTGTGTCAGCAGCACTTGGCATAAAGCAGCTGGTTGTACCCTGGAGCTGGGGAAACCTCTGTTACTCATGGGATGTTCTTCCCTTTTATTCCAAGAGGAGCTGTTCTGTGCATCCCCTCAAACTTGTCAAAAGCAATGAGAAATCGTGTCTTTCCAAGGCAAATTTTAGTCTTGCTCTGACAGGAGCGTGTCTGCACTAATTAAATTTCATTAGCAAACCCTTTGTCTTCTCCAGGGAGGTTTGGGGAAATGCAGTCAGGCTTTTTTTGGCTGAAAACTCCTCAGACAAAACCTTCCCAACCTGCTCTCTTGACATCCCCAGGAATCTGGAGTGTTTCTTGTTTCCTTTTGTGGTTTCGTTGCTTTGTTTAAAACTTTTCAGGGCTGAGTGTGTCCCCCTGAGCTTTGGCAGGACCCTGGGGAGGGCTCCCTGCCTCCCACCTTGAGCCAGGGGGGTGTTTCTGGCTGATCCCACCCCGGAGTGGAGCTGATCCTCTCTCCCCACGGTTCAGGAAGGGATGTGAAGGCTCTGGCCAGGAGACGGGCGTACAGCACCACCCAAATCTCCGATGGTGAGCCTCGCAGGAAGGCACCCACAGCCAGCGACCCTGGCACTGCCCTGGTGAAAAACCCCCTCCGAAAAACCCCCCTGCAGGACCTGCAGCAGCTCAGCCCCGAGCCCTGGCAGCTGCATTTCCAGGTAGGTGAAATTCCCAGGGTCCTTCCCAGAGAGGCTTTGCCCGCAGGGGGAAGCCAGAGAGGAGAAGCAGGAAAATATCAGGTGGATAAGGGACTGAGGGAAAGGGCCTGACTCACACTAGTCCTAAAATATTGATATAGAAAATAGATATAGATAATAGAAATATATAATAGAGATATAG
>NC_031789.1:1452518-1458824 GCF_001522545.3 Parus major
CCTCTGAGGTCCCCAGTGTCCCAGTGCTCCGTGGTGCTGCAGGTGCTGCAGCTTTGCCTCAGCACAGTCGTGTTCTCTGTTGTTGTTGTCCCAGTAAATCACAGCCTGCTCTACTTCCCAGTGTGAGTCCTTTTATTTTGGGGTGGGTTCTTGGTGGCTTTCCCCAAGCTGGTTGGGAGCATTTTGTGGCTGTTCAGTAAAACATCCCCCCCAAAAAACCCCATCATGATTTAGTGTGTGAGTTTAGGTCTGGGTTTCAGAGGGGATGAGGAGCTGCCTTCAGGTTTTGGGGTGTTTTGTTTTGCAAGCCCTGGCTTGGGCAGCATTTGGTGAAATGATGGATCCAGGATTTTAAAAAATAGGGGAAATTGGGTTTGGTTGTTCTCTGAGGCAGAGATGGAGCTGAGAAATCATCTCCTGTCGTTCTCTGCACAGTTTAACCTGTCACCCTGGTCAGAAATCCTTCATCCCACACCTTCCTTAATTAGTGTTGTAATTACATCTATTAATAAAGCAGCCATTGTGTTTTCCAGTCCAAAGCAGCCCCTAGGAGCTCTGCCATCCCTCATCTTCCCCTTGGCGAGCAGGACCCCCTCAGACACCCTCCTGCATTTGGTGACCTCTGTATCTGTACATAAATCACAAAAAACAGACATTTTGGCCCAATTTCCTCCCTCTGGAGCCCATCTCCAGGGATGGAGCCGATCTCCCAAGACAGGGATTGGTGTCTCCAGCCCCAGCATCTCAGATCCCCCTCTTTGCATCCACGGCGATTTTCACCCCATTAATGAAGTATTAATGAAGTATTTTCCTTAAAGAAGGGCGCTCCTGCGCTGTTGCCGGGGTGACAACAAACGCCTTTATTAAGAGAAATTAGTTTGAATACAATTGCCAGCTGTGGCTTAATAAATAACCCCCTTTATGCTGTGTAAATAAATATTTGCACTCAGGGGAGGGAGAGACGTCCCATCCCGGGCAGCCTCGTGCCGAGGGGAATTTTGGGGAGAAAAGTGGCCAAATTGGGGTCATGGCCAGACCCCCCCGTGTCCCCCACCACCCCCAGCACGGGGAGATTTTACTGCTGAACTTCCCTCCTCCTCCTCCTCCTCCTCTTCCTCCTCCGCAGGGGCTCATTAGCCGGGAATCGGAGGAGCCTTTTCGTGCTTTGAAGGGTTATGAAACCTGAAGGGAGAGGGGGAGGACGAGAGAGCTTAAAAAAGAGCCGTCGTGTCCCCCTCCCTCCGCCGCCCCACGAGGCTGCCGGAGGAAAAGGGCTGGCAGCAGCTCCAGCACAGATTGCGCCTCTGCCCCGGCCCCCGCCAGCCCTCCGGGGTGGAGAACTTTGCTAGAAATCGGCATTTTAAACAAAAATTCACAAAATTGCTTCATCCCAGTGCTGTGAGGAGAGCGGGGCACAGAGCAGAGCTGCAGCCGCTGCCATCCCGGGGGATGCTCCAGGACGCTTCGGGCTCCCGATGGATGCGACATCCCCCCGAAATATTGGGGAGGGGGTCTGAGCCCACCCAAATCAGCGTGCGGCTGTCTTGTGTTAACTACAAAACAGTTCGGCTTTGTCTTTCTCTTTGATTTTCCCCATCCCAGGACCCCGGGCACGCCGGCGGGGGATGCAGCCAGTTGGTGCCGTGGGCTCCATCACTCCTGAAATAGAGCCCAGGGGCAGCTTTTGGGTGTCGGAGGCATCTGAGTGAAGTCATGTGGATGTTATGCAAGACTTGATGATAGGTTGTAAACAGCTATTAAAGTGATTGACAGGCCCAGGACGAAGTTTTGGTTTTTTTTTTTGGGGGGGGGATAAAGGGGAAAGATGAGTAATAATGATTAAAATAATTATCAAATGGAGACGTTCCTTGAATTAAGGGAAAGTTTTGTGAGGAGGGAGGAAGATGAAGAAATCACGTTCCAGCTCTTCCCTGAGCTGGGGGTTGGGAGGATGGGGCAGATACTGAGCACATAAAGTTTGGGAAGGAGGGGTTTGCTTCCTCAAAACCAGCTAAAAAAAAAAGGCAATTTCAGCAGAAATATTGATGGATTCGGGTTCTCTGAGTGCCTCTGGGTGCTGGAACCCCCAAAACCCAAGGGCTGAGCAGCCCAAGGAGAACAGCCCTGAGTTAATTAAGAGAAACAAGCAGATTATGGGGAAGACAGCTTCTATTTATATATAAATACTCCAGTAATCAGCAGTGAAGGGCAAGGGAAATCCAATAGAAATATGTGGCTGTTTAAGAAGCTTTTTGAGCAAAACGTTACACAATCAGTTACATTTGCCTGGGTCTCGCTCCAAGTCCCAAGAAATTAAGAGGGAAAAGAGTGACCCTGAGCAGAAGGAAGGAGAAGGGATTTGTAGAAGCTTCTGCCCATCAGATTTGGGGGAATTTTGAGCCTAAATGGAGATTCCAAGGGTGCCAGCAGCTCGCTTGGACCCCACACCCCAGAACCAGCTCCACACCTCACAATGCTGAGACTTGACGAGGTACACTCATGTAGAGGTGAATTTCATGGGAAAAAAAAAAGGGGGAGAAAGATTCCTGGAGCTTCTGTGTGCTCCCAGGGTGGTGCTGTCAGTGGGTGCTGACACGGAGCAGAAATAGCAGCCCCACGATCTCACACATCGCCCTCGCTGCCTCCCCCAGCTCTGCTTCACCCCAGCACAGCCCAGCCTGCAGGGGGGCTCTGGGGATCCCACACGTCCCCTCTGCTGAGAACCACCTCAGCCAAGGCTTTTAGTGGCAATCAGATGGTTGGATGCTCACCTTGGGGCTGGGGGGTCTCCAATCACCTGGGGGTTGTGTCCTTCTTGTGTTGTTTCCCCTCCCAGGGCAGCTGCACTGAGGTTTTGGGGTTTGTTTGTCCTGAAGGTGATGTAAGGCTTGAGGATGAGGTTTTGGGGTGTCCCAGAGAGGGATGGGAGCACAGCTGGGCTGGCTGACCCTGCCAGTGTCCCAGTGCTGTGTCTTTGGGGTGGCTGCTGTCCCCACAGAGCCATTCCCTGGGTAAAGAAAGAGGATGGAAATTTCTCCCCTTGCCACCATCACTGCCCAAGGGTCACTGCTGAGTGTTTGCTTCACCTGTGGGTATTAAAATTTCATTTTATTTTACTTGTTGTATTTAAATCATGAGGATCAACCCCCCCCTCGTGCAATGGCCTTTTCTGCTTTTTCTGTGCCACCTGTAAAGTTCCCTTTGCCACGAGAAGTTTGTGATTCACATGAGTCCTGCAGGTGCTTGTGCCTTCCTCTTGTTAAATTGTTCAATAATTAAATTGTTAAAGCCATTAAATCTCCTCAAGACGTGGATATGATATCGCTGGTATTTAAAAGCCAAGCTAGAGGTCTGTGGGCTTCTCTGTTCAATAAATTTGAGGATTTCTCAGCTTTGTGTTGTGGTTTTTAATCCTTTCTTTGTACAAGGCAGGAAAATGAGGGGTGTGGGTAGTGAGAGTGGCTTTGTGGGGTGGGAATCAAAACATCAAAACATCAAAACATCAGCCCCGGTGCAGCGGGCACCTGGGAACCCCAGAGCATCCCAGAACATCCCAGATAATCCCAGAGCATCCCAGAGCATCCCAGAGCATCCCAGAGCATCCTGGAGGATCCCAGAGCATCCCAGAGCATTCCAGAACATTCCAGAACATCCCAGAGCATCCCAGAACATCCCAGAGCATCCTGGAGCATCCCAGAGCATCCCAGAACATCCCAGAGCATCCTGGAACATCCCAGAACATCCTGGAACATCCCAGAGCATCCCAGAGCATCCCAGAACATCCCAGAGCATCCCAGAGCATCCCAATCCCCCCGGATCATTCTCCAGTGTGTGTTTTCCCGGTGTTCAGGACTGTGGGATGGATGCTCTGGGGTCTCAGGGCTGTTTGCTCCTGGTTAGAGCCAGGGAATGGTGTAGCAGAGCTCCTGAATTCCCAGCTGGGAATTAAACTGGGGATGCTGGTACAGCTGGGATGGCAGGGATCCGTGGGGAGCAGGGGTGCTGGGATGGGGGCAGCACCCCTGGAAGGGCTGTCCTGGAGGGTTTGGGTTGTGTCACAGCTCCCAGAGCTCACCCTCAGCCGGTGCAGGGTGAATTTCTGTACCAAACCCTGGTTTTTGCTGCTCCTGGGGTCCCCCCCGAGCTCCCTCCTCATCCCTCCCTCCCTGCTGCCGATCTGGGGCCGAAGCTGTTACTATGGAAACTGCTTATGGATGCTGAGGATGCTGCTGGGGTCTCATCCTGATCCTGCCTTTCCTGCTTTAACCTGGGATGAGGCTGGGATCGAGCCCACCCCGAGAATCCCGGGGGTTGAACACCTGGGGGGGTTAAACCCAGCTTTGGGGTGGGTTCCACCCCCTCCTTGTGTCCAGATCCAGTGGGAATAAACCCAGGGCAGCTTTCCTAAGGCACCTCCCCAAAATCCAGCCCTCTCCTGCAGTTTTCCACCCCTCTGGGGATGCTGTAGGATGATGTGGATTGGAGCTGGTGGGAACTGAGTCTCATCCCAGCTCCAGCAGCACCCACTGCCCCCCAAATGTGGTGTCCCAGGAGGCTTCACCCCACCCTGGGCTCTGCTCTGGGTTGGTTTCCCCTGTCTGTGACCGATGGGAATTGGTGCTTTGTGTTTAAAATGATGCTAAACTGAAAAAATACTTATTAATTAGAATTATCTGGAAAATCCCCAGTGCTTCCTTGCAGTGGCATCAGCAAGAGCATCCTATGTGTGTGTGTTACCCCCTCCAAAAATACATATTTAAAAAACCACTTTAAATACTTCAAAGGTCCCCAGGCCTGGCTTTTGTGGGATATTGGCCTTGTGGAACCATCAGGAATTCGGGGGGCTTGAAGGGGCTGCTGAAACCTCACCACGTGTCTCTTAGTCAGAGTATTTATTTATATTTGAGCAGGTTTGGAGGCAAAAATGGGAAACAGGAGTTGTGGTGGAGGAGGGGGGGACACAAACAGGCTGCACCGGCTGCCCGGGCTGAGTCAGAGCTGGATCAGCCCCATCTCCACACCCGTGACTCACCGCCGGGTATTTCGGATCTGGTGTCACATGGCCTCTTTGGGGGTTTATTTTTGTGGTTTGCTTCTTTTTCCCCTTTGTTTTCTTCTCTTCCCCCCATCCCTGAGAAGGGGCTGATGCTTCGAGTTGTGCACACAAAGCTCCAGGGAATCTGAGATGTTCCCACTTTTTGTTCCCTTTTGCCAGTGGGAAAGGGTGAGCAGGGTGAGAGGTTCCTGCAAAGGGAAGGGCTCTTGTCACATTTATCTCTGCAAAAAATTATATATATACTATTGTATGTATTATATAATGCCATATATATATATATTACATAATATTATATGGTATTATATAATGTAATACTATATATATTAATAATTGAGGTGTTGTAGCACGGAGGGGAGACCAAATTCCTCTGGTTTTCTTCCTATTCCTTCGCGTTCCTGGTGTTGCATCACCGAGACAAATTTACCAGGGCAATCGCTATCACAGGCACATCCTGCTGGAACTCAGGGGAGGAATTGTCTTGGAAAAAAAAAAAATCTGTGGCAGGGAATCTTCTTCCCAAGAGTGAGGCTGGGAACTGGGGCAGCCCTGAGAAGGCAGTGCCCGTTCTCACCTGCCCACCGAGGCTCTGAAAATACCCAAAAATGAGGCAGCACAGCCATCCCAACCTCCCAAAAAATCACAATCCCCCTCCCAAAAAATCACAATCCCCCTCCCAAAAAATCACAATCCCCCTCCCAAAAAATCACAATCCCCCTCCCAAACAATCACAATCCCCCTCCCAAAAAATCACAATCCCCCTCCCAAAAAATCGCAATCCCCCTCCCAAACATTGTTTCTCTGGGAAAGCTTTGGCCAGGTCGCAGAGCCCGGAGCTGTTTGAGTTTTATCTGAGCATCCCTGGAACATCTCTCTGGGGTTTTTTTTTGGGTGTCTCCCACTTGTTATTGTCATGCAACAGTTTGACACCTGGAGCGGTGTGTAAATGAAGATGTCTGATGTTTCCCTCCTAAGTGGGAACGGCTGTTTAGAATATCCTAGAAAATTTTAACTCCAGGCAAAATGAAAATGAGGAGCCAGGGGAGGCGGGCAGCTCCACTCCCAGGCTCCCCGAGGCAGCAGCAGCGGGGATTTAGGGATTTTCTTGCAGAATATTCCCAAAATAAGGAATGCCACATCACGGGAATGGCTTCTTGACCCCTCCATAAAATCCCTGGTGAGCCCAGAAAGGCTGCGGAGCTTGGGGCAGCATTTCCCTGTCCTGGGGAGATGTTCAGCTTGGGGTGGGACAC
>NC_031789.1:1459057-1478459 GCF_001522545.3 Parus major
AGGTGTCCCCACACCCCTCACTTGGTGATGGTGTTCCTGGAAGAGAAAGGGGGGACCGGTGTCCCAGTGCTCCCAGTTCCTTCCCAGTCCCTCCCAGTTCCTTCCCAGTCCCTCCCAGTGTCCCCACATCACAAGTCTGGGCAGCTGAGCCCGGATTTGGGAAAAGTGTCCCTGTCCCCCGTGGGGTCCCAGCGTGGGGACACCCCTGGAGACACCACCAGAGCTCGGGGACAGCCCTGCCCTGCCTGTCCCCAGTTTTGGTGCCTGTGTGGATTTTTGTGTGTCCAAATGTCCTGTCTGAGCAGAGCAGCCGGGAGCACAGAGCCTCAGTGGCCTCTAGTGGCTCCAGCGACACAAAGATCCCGGGAAAGGGGGACCCGCAGCCCCCCAGAGCCCCCAAACCAGCAGCACCGGGGCTCCATCCCACCAGAAGCCACTCTTCCCATGGGGAAACCCAAAGGTGAAGCCCCCAAAAGAGCTCCAAGGCCTTTGTGAGTGATGGGGGAGCATCCAGCAGGATGGAGCCGCTTCCCAAATCCCTCCTGGCCAGCCCCATCTCCGTGGATGGAGAGATTTCGGGCAGCCACTGGGTTTATTTTCCTCGTTCTTGTGTTAAAAAGCAGGGGAAAAAAACCCCAAGTTTTTAAGGAGAATAAAATTTCTTTCACATCTTTTTCCATTTTTCATTTTTTTAGGAGTGTTTTCTGTCCAATGCCACGCCACAAAACACAAACCCCAGCAGTGAAGGGATCAAAAAGGGTTTGATACCCTTCAAACGACCATTTTTATGTCTTCTCCACCAAAGGTCACTAAAGCTGCTTCCTTCTGAGCAACTGTGATTTTCCAACAAGGGAAAAGGGAAGAACTGACCCATTTTATTCTCCAAACCCACAGCATTCGGGGGCAGGATGGAGCATCCCCTTCTGCAGCCCATGCTGTCCCTCCTCTCTCCCCCCCACGATAAATAAATTACTTTAGGAGTGCTGGCCTAGTTTAACATGGCCTAGTTTTGATGGAGGAGGGGAAAGAAAGAAAAGGAAAGGAAAAAAAAAAGGAAAAGAAAGAGAGAATATTTATTTTGGGCAGTTGTTTCATGGGAAGAGCTTTGGGGGACTCACCCACTCCCCCTGCTCTGCTTTGCCCTGGCTGTAACACACTGCCCTCAATTTTGGTTTCTTTTTCTGAGTCACTTAAGTGATGTGGGAAATGAGTGGTGGGGACGCTGATCCAGCCCCAAAATCTTTGTCCATTGCTCTGAGCACCCCCAGGACCGGGGGATCCCAAGGGTTGATGTTTTAAATCCTGTGGAAAACATCGTTAGGGGTGAATAAAGTTACACCCTGGTTCTGGGTGTGAGTTTGCTGCAGGAACAACTGTGTTAGCACCTTCCCCCAAGGCCAAAATCCCTGGGAAAATGGGATTAAAGTGGAATTTCACAATGCCTTGGGTGTCACCGGGACCTTTACACCTCTCTCATCCCTGCTTTTCCAAAAGCACCAAGTTTCCTCCAGTAAATAAACCTGCAAACAGCTCTTTTCTAATTTTCTATACATTTTATTTTTTCCTCCTTTTTATTTTTTTCCCACCCCTGCCAAAACAAGCAGCCCATATGGGCAGGGTTGGGTGGGGATTTTTGCAGTTTCCATGGGGATTTGGCTCTGGAGCTGCTGGGTGCTGGCTCCTGGGCTTTGGTTTGGGGTTTTTTTTTGTTTTTTTTCCTTTCTGATCTCTGTAATCTGAGAGTGGTGATGGCACCAGGCTCCTTTCCCAGCTCCGGCATCTCCCAGCCAAGGTCACCGGGGAGACCGCAGGCAGCCGCCGCCTGCGTTGGGCCATCTGTTAAATAATATATGCAATAAACTCCTGCCCCGGGGCCAGCTTAATCCTTAAATCCTCCTTCAGAACAGCATCTCCCGGCCGTGCGGGATGCCCAGCTCGGTGTCCCGGGCTCATCCTTCCCCCAGCATCCCTGGTGAATCCCTCTCTGCATCCCGCATCCTCCCGTCCTCCGGCTCGCCGGGCTCTCCTGCTCCATTATTTATGTGCCGTGCATGAAAGATGCATATAAAAGAGCGCTTTATAATTTAGCAGAATCTCCTCTTCTTTCAGCTTCCCTTCCCCCTCTGGATTCAGGATTTCTCTGGTTCATTCCCGGTGTTTTTTTAGGGGAGGATCCCGGGGTTGTGTTTGTGCCCCATCCTTGGATCACCCATGGACGGGTCTGGGACTCAGGGTGGTCTCAGAGATCTTTTAATGAATGGAATAAAGTTGGAAATTCGCTTTGGCAGACCCATAAATCAGGTTTTTACACGCAAAAAAAGGGTTTTTTTGGTCAACTTCATCAACCCAGCCCGTGGTTTTGTGTTCCCCAGCACTTTGTCCTCGGCACATGGGGGATGCTTTGCTCCCCTCTGCTCTCCCAGAGCCCTGGCCTCACCCCCAGATTCCCAGAAATTGGTGTGGGAATAAAAATCCTCCCTTTTGGGGTCACCCCATGCTTTGGAGGTGCAGCACAGAAAATCCTGGGGGCAAAACCGCGTGTGCTGAGTCCGACCCACGCATCCACGACCCCGGAGCTGAACTTCCTGGGGGACAAAAAATGGAAATAATTGGGGATTTTCTTCAAGGGAGCGATTTAGCAAAGCTCCTCATCGTATCCTGGATGTGGGAGAGACTGTGTGGGTTAAAAAAGGAGCAATAAATAGCAAAGGTGGTGGGGAGGGGACCGTTGTGCAGCCTTCACACCCCAAAAAATGCTCCCTTTGCCACCCCAGGTCATCCTGTACAAATCCCAGCCCAGCAGCATCCTGCTTTTATTGCAATATATGTTTTTCTTTGCAATAAAATCCCACCCCTAGACCTGTTTCCCATGGTTATGTTCTTGTTCCCCGGGCACAAAGTGGGCAGGAGGGATAATGGCCTTTTTTTAACACCAGGATTTGGGGTTTGGGGTGGAAGGGAGGCAATTCAAAAATGAAAATTCCCATTTTCCACAGCTTTTCCCATCAGTGAAGGGGAAGCCACCTTTTATTCCCCATCCTCAGGACCCAACGTTGAATTTTTCCATTAAATTGGTGTCCCCGGAGCGTTTTCCCATTAAACAACAACAACAAAAATATCCCACAAATAAATAATAATTACAATTAATTATTCAGCACGAACAGGGGGCTGTGGCAGAGAGTGGGGAGGTTTTCCCTTGGTTATTTTGGGGTTTTTTGGGTGGACAGGGAGGGATTCTCACGGCAGATCACGGCAAAACACGGCAGATCCGCATTTAGAATTATTATTATTATTTTTTTTTCCGTTTTGTTTCATTTTCCTTTTTATTCGGACATTGCAGAAATAGCCCTGTGTAGTGGATAAAAGTGCAACATACACAATATTTAAGAAAAGGAGGAAAGAAAAACCTGCCTTGAGGTCTGTCAGTCAATCGCAAACAGAAACAAGAACCAAGCCCGGGCGCCAGAAGCGCTTTTTGTTTCCCCCCACCCCACACCTTTATTTTTTTTTTTCCCCTTTTTTTGTTTTATGCACATCATGCAAAATAGTTAAAAAGAAAGATTAGAAAAGAGAAGTCAGAGAAAACCCCACGAGAGATCGACCGAGCCCTAGAAAGAGCAGAAAGCTCCGAGTGCTGCTCGTCTCGGGGAGGGAATCGCTGCCCTCCAGCATCTCCAAGTGTTTGGCACTCTTGTGATTACATTAAATAATTTCTTTTATATATATGTTTTAATACAGTCTATTAAAGAGAGGAAACTGCCACAATATAAGGAAAAAAAGAAAACAAAATCAAGATCACCCACACTACAGACTGCATGGTAGTTAGAAAAGCTGAGCGTTCCCCCCACCCCCCTGTACATATAAAATCTGTCCCTTTGCTCACAGCAACCAAGAAGTACAAGCTTTAAAAAATAAACCAGCAATTCTTCCTTCAGGCCTTTCCTTTATAAAAGTTTTGGTTTTCCCCCTCTAGAACCTTAGAACGTGACTAAAATTAAATTTATATATATATATATATCTATTTTATATAATTTCCCAACATCCAAAGACATCAACATAAAAAAAAAATAAAATAAAATAAAATAAATAAGAAAAAAAAAAGAAACTCGTACAGAAGGGGATAGCGTGGTACATCCAAGTGCACGGATTCATTTTTGCAAGATTAAATAATGTAAACAAGGTGCCCTCTGGGAACAACCCTGACCGGAGGGAGACCCCAGGGGCTCTTCCCCTCCCATCTCCCGCTGCCCCTTTTATTTCTTTCCTCTTACCCCCCGATCTAGCTCGGCACAAGGTTCATCAGCCCGAGAAAAACCATCCCGAGTAATTCACAGCCGCGGCGTGACTCCTCCGTCCATCCCTCGGGGTGAAGAGGGGGTAGTTTGAAGCAGGTGACTTATTTTCCCCCGATTACACACATATATATATATATATATATATATTTGAATTTATTATGATTATTTTTGAATTGTCGGCTGGGCTGTGGCTCGCTCGCCGCCCTCCCCTCCTGCTCCGGAGGGCAGGGCTGCGGTGCCGTGGGACTGCGGCTGGACGGCGTTCCCGGAGCTCGGGTGGTCGCTGCGCTGTTTTGGGGGGGGATTTATTTTTTGCCGATCACCTGTGCCATTGTAAACCGAACCCCACCCCGGCCTTCAGCTCGGCGTCCCCGGGGAGGCTTTAAACACCGGGAGGGGCCTTTTCCGAGAGGTTTTGCAGCACATCGTCAATTCTGTCGTCTTCAATAACCACTAGAAAGCAGAAAGAAACAGAAGGGCGATGAATTTTCTGCCGCTCCCCTCGCCCAAGGTGACCCTGGGGGGTGTTGGAGGGGTCCCACATCCCTGGGGTGCTGCTGGCAAAGCCTCACGGCGCAGGGTGCCCCGTGTGCCATCCCCGGCACGGTGCGCTGCCCCTGGGGACACCTGGCATGGGGAATGTCCCCAAGGAATGTCCCCTCGCCTCTGTGGTGGTGGTCACCAGGGAATGATGCCCGGTCCCTGAGGAAGGTCCCTGCTGCTCTATACCCGATCCTGTCCCCAGGGAAGGTCCCAACACCCTGGTGAAAGTCCTTGGGACGTGATGCCGGACATCCTGCAGGGAGTCTGGTGCATCCCGCCCCGTCCCCAGGGACGCTTCCCGGTGCCCTGAATCCCCGCAAGATGCTTGATACCAAATCCCTGGGGAAGATCCACGAAACACGATACCCAAACATCCCTCAGGGAGCCCGGTGCACCATTCCCTGCCCCTGAGGACGGTCCCCAGCGCTCTCCATCCCTGGAGAAGGTCCTCGGGACACGATGCCCGACATCCTCAGGGATCCCGCTCATCACGCCCGGTCCCTGAGGACGGTCCCCGCTATCCTTCATCCCCGGGGGAAGATCCCGACACACGAACCCCAACACCCCGCGGGATCCCCGCCGCATTCCCGGGGCCGTACCCCGCATCCCGGGCGGCTCCCGGTGCGCCCCGCTCCCCTCTCCGGGCACCCACCTCTCTTGCTGCGGCCGATCTGCCCCAGCTTGGGCGGCCGCTTGCCCTGCCCTCCGGCCAGGAGCCCATCTCCGCCGCGGAGGCGAACGGGGAAGGGCAGCTGCCCCACGGCCGCGTCCCCCGCCAGCTGCCCCTCGCCGTAGGGCGGCCCCTCCGACATGGGGGCGGCGGGGGGGGACCCGCCGCCGCCGCCGCCCCCCGACAGCCTCCCGGGGCGCGGGGCCCGCGGGCCCGGGGCAGCGGCGCAGCGGGCGCGGGGCAGCCGCCCCTCACATCCCGGCCCGGCCGGCGCTGCTCGCGGCTCCGCGGCTGCGGCGGCGGCTCCGGCGGCGGCGGCGATAGAGGAGCGGGAGGCGGGACCGGGCGGGGTGGGGCGGGACCGGTTCGGCCCCCCCGGCACCGCTGGCGGTACCGCCCCGGAGGGCTGATTCCCGCACCCCGGGGATCCCCGGGACTGCCCCCGCCGCCTGTCCCGCAGAGTCCTCGGGGAGAGCGGAGCATCCTTAAGGAGACCGGAGCTGCCCCGCAGGCTCCCCGCGGAGCACGGGGCTGTCCCGGAGCATCCTCCGGGTGTCCCGCAGCATCCCTGGAGATGCCAGAGCTCCCTAGCAGACACGCTGCGGAGCTGCCCCGCTTCATCCTCACTATTCCCAACCTGCCCCTCAGCACCCCTGGGGAGTCTGGAAGCTTCCCTACAAGGATCCCCGGAGAGCTCAGGCAGCCCCACAGCACTTTTGGGGAGCCCAGAGCTGCCCCACAGCCAGATCTGGGGAGCCTAGACTGCCCCACAAACACCTTTAGGGAGTTCCCAGTGGGCTCCTGGAAAGTCTGGAACGAATCCCCTCCACATCCCCGGGGAGTCAGCGCCTGTTCCCGGGAGCTCTGGGCACAGCCCCACACAGAGCCCAGCGGGAAGGAACCATCCGGGGTCCTCTGGCACTTCCCGGGGGCTGCGTGTGCTTGGCTGTGGGTCTCCAGCACAAAGCGAGACACGGGAAGGTCGGGGATAACATTTTGGGACAGAGCACAGCTCTGCTGAGGTGTTCAGGCATCTGTGGTGCATCTCCCACAAAGTGGAGCAGGAGGACAGCAGCAACAGCAGCAAAGAACCCGTTTGTGCGAGGCTGAGTTCAGGGGATTTCTGGCTCATTTTAGGGCTGAGCACAATGGGTTCCTGCTGGTGCCGGGGCTGGGCTGCGCTGTCCCGGGGCTGCTCCCATCTCCAAACCCCTCGTTTGCTGAAATCCTCAGCCCCCGGAGCCGCACAAGCCCCTCTCCCCTGCACCCCCGCCCGCCCCCGAGCTCGCAGCTCCTTACATAAGGTTGCGGCTACGCCCGAGATATCACAGGGAAAGCTTGGAAACAGGAGGAGAAGGGTAAGGGGGAAGCACAGCCCCTCCAAGGTGTATTTTTAGCTTTTGACTGATGCTCCATTCCTGGGTGGGCCGTGTCCTGCCCTGGTCTGAGGGGGATTGACCCCCCCGCTGTCCCCAGTGAGGGGACGAGGCTTTTTGGGTTCCAGCAGATGGCATTCTGTTGTTTCAATCTGTATTCTGGGTTTTTGGGCTGCGGTGTGGCTGTTTGAGCCGTGCTCCGGCTGTTCCCTCCGGGATTTTGTTCCTCGCCCTGCAGGCAGCCACCGCCATCTACAGCCGGTCCTTTCCCAGCACTGGGATAGCCAGGGAAAAATCAAAAAAATCCTCAAAATCCAGCCTTTGTGGGTTTGTTCCTCACAGCCAGACCGGCCTTCGGACTGCTCTGGTTAATGTTTAATGAGGAAACAACCCAGCATTTTCACTGTGAAATTCGGGGGGTTTTAAATGCCTGTGGATGGGAATGTTTGGTTTTTTTAAATGTGCCTGGGGGATGTGAAAGGCTCTGATTGCCCACAGGCATCGGATGGAGCAGGGGTGCCCAGGGGCTGCCTCAGTCCTGGGATTTTTAACTGCTCCCTCATTCCCCAGGAATGTTTCACTAATTGTCCTCCCCAGCAAATGTTAATTGCAGCAGCATTTTGGGTCCATTAACCCTCCTGGGTGCATATGGGATTTATGGCAAAATGAATGGGGGTGTCAGGGAAGGGAATTTTCCTGTTTTGTGTCAGTCTGGGTGTCATGAGGGGACAGCAGTGACATGTCCAGGGCAGGGGGGACAGGTTCCCCTGCTCAGCCATCCTCCATCATGGCTTGGGATGATCCAGGCTGGTCGTGTCCACCTCAGGGAGGACAAATATCACCACTCCCATGGAATAATCCAACACAGACACGCTTTTCATCTTATTTTATTACTTCACACCCTGTTTGCTGTCCCAAGCCAAGCACAGCCATCAGCCACAGCATCCTCACATCCTGCTGTGACAAAGCCATTTTGGGGGGATCACAGAATTACCTGAGTTCACAACCCCTGGTATGAGCTCTCTGACAGCCCCTCCTGCTCTGCTGGGCCTTGCAGCCCCCTCTGGCAGCCTCACAGGAACCCTGCAGCCTCTCAGAACCCTTCATATATTTTATTTTTGTTTCCCCCGTGTTTTTATCACCTGGGTAAGGGGCCACAGGCTCTGTAACCATGACACAAAGCCTGGGAGTCCAAACCTTAACAGAAGAGCCTCGAACTGCATCTCTCCCCGAGCACCTCACCCTCTGCAAGGAATCATCTCCCAAAAACACCCCTGAGCACAGCGTGAGCCCTGAGCAGCTGCAGAGTCACCTTTTCAGCCCCCCTGCTGAAGCACCCCTTTCTTCAAGCTCCCTCCCCTTCCCCAAAATCCAAGGTGACAAAACCCCTTTGCCAGCAGCAGCTTTAAATCCAGAATCTCCCCGCCAGAGAATCACAAAAAAATTAACTGTTGTACAAGGGAACCACCCTGGTGATGCCCTGCCTGCAGATCGGGCACTTTTTGGGCTCGGGAAGTGCCTGGTAGCACTGGTGGCAGGAGCAGACGTGGCCACACTCCAGGAAAACGCAGGATTTGGTGCTGCTCAAGCAGACCACGCAGGCGTTTTTGAGAATCTCCCCGCCCTCCGTGTTCATCAGGCGCTCCTGGGCCTGCCGGAATTCCTCCTGCATCTGCCGCAGGTGCTGCCTCTCGCGGTGGTGCCGGTATTGCTTCCGCAGCAGGAAGAAGAGGACGGCGCAGGTGGCAAAGCCGAAAACGACGGTCAGGATTTTCCAAAACCGGACGCTGGACTCTTGTTTCTGCAGCAAGGACTCGAAATCCAGGGAGCTCAGGTAGTAAGGCATGCCCTGCTTCGGGGGCTGCAGCTTGATGGTGGCGTTGTCCAGCACCAGCTCTCCCACCCCGGTCAGGGCCGTGCCCACCTTCAGCATCTGCTCCGTCTCCTGGATCCCCTTGGGACGCTCCCCGCTGATGTAGTGGCCGATGACATCCGTGAAGGATTGGACAGAGGGGTGGAATTTCTCATACACCGTCTCCAGGCTGAGCTCAGCGGCCTCCAGAGGCTTCACCACCCGCACGGTGACGCCGGCGCCGTCCTCGGCGGGGACCAGCTCGAAGGGGGTGGTGTTGGTTCTCTGGTGGATGATCTTCTCATAGTCATTCCTGGCAGGGAGGAGAGGGGAAGTGAGCTGATTTCTCCTGGTGGGAAACACAGCCTGGCATGACCTGCTGGTTTTGGGGACTGCCAGAGTGGAGTTTCTTTCTGCTCGTGGCACTGTCCAGGTGTGCACGAGGCCACTCCACACTCAGTGCTCCACAAGTATTGGGGGCTTCCCCCATCCTCACCTGCTTCCTCCTCACCTGCCTGTGGCATTCCCAGCTGTCACAAACCATCCCAATGGTGTCACACACCCCAGTTTGGTAATGCTTAGCAAACAGCATCACTGGGCTCTGTTTCAGCAGTTCTGGGATCCTCTTTGGGTCCCCTGGGTGTAGGGATCACCCAAATCCAATTAATTTCTGTTATGCAAATGGGTTTTTTTTTTTGGAAATGCCATTCTTTGGCCACCTCTGTAACAAGGTGGAGCTGATCAATGTTCAGCCTGTGCTGGTTTAGTTGACATGCTCTTCTCCTCCAGCCCCTCTGTGAAAGCCCTAAAATCAGCCAAACACTCCCCATTATGGCAGCTGTCACAGTGGGGGCTACTGTGGGATCCAGCTCTGAGGAACCTCTGGCCATGCCCGAGGCCATTTCAGGTGCCCCACAGGTGTTTGGGGGCGGCAGGCACATACCAGAGGTGGGTGGTTCTGTTCCACACCATCTTGTGCTCCTGCAGCGTCAGCCTCTGAACCACCCCCTTGCAGTTCTCCACAAACTGACTGCTCAGGGTCTCCTTCACCGACCGCACCACACCTGGAACGGGAACCCAAAGGCACGTCAGGTTTAAACAAACCTTGGAAAAGGGCTTGGAGTGACAGGAGTGTGGGGAATAGCTTCATACTGACAGGTTTTGATGGGCTGCTGGGGAAGAAATCCTTCCCTGTGAGGGTGGGGAGGGCTGGCACAGGGTGCCCAGAGGAGCTGGGGCTGCCCCTGGATCCCTGGAAGTGCCCAAGGCCAGGCTGGACAGGGCTTGGAGCAGCCTGGGAATGTGGAAGGTGTCACTGCCCATGGCAGAGGGTGAAATGGGATGAGCTTTATGGTCTCTTTCAACCAAAATCATTCTGGGATTCTAAGATAAGGGGAAAAAGGGATGGGAGCTGGTGTTTGCTGCTGTCAGGAGTCTGACAGGGGGGATATGACCCGATGGGCACAGAAGGAGGAGCTGGGGATGAAATTCCCTGGTGAGGATGAAATTCCCTCACCCCTGTCTGGGGCACCACTTTGGGTCCTGTTTGAAAGGAATGAGGGATTTGTCTTTACAAACAAACTGTGGGTCTGCTGGGAGATAAAAACAGACACTGAGAGAGGGAAGAAACAAAGGGAAGAACCATAAATTCCAAAGGAATTCCACTGACTGTCACCAGGAAAAGGAAAGGGGGCGGTGCAGTTGTACATTAGAAGGGGGCATGAGGCGTTTCGGGAAGTCTGCACCTCTCAAGTAACTCAGCCAATGGGGAAAAAGAGAGGGAAATCAAGATAAAAAGGAGGCTGCGTCCTCTAGCAATTTGAGAGACCCCATGGGAAATGCCCAAGACCTCTCCCTTTATTCGAATAAAATTACAGGACTCCTCTGCCTCCCTTTTGGACATAAACCTCTGGTGTTTGTGGGTTAATCCTCCTGACACGACCCTACCTTCTATGACTGCATAGGGCACGCAGCGTCCAGGCGCCTCCAGCAGCACGGCCCGCAGGTCCCCGTCCAGCCGGACTTTCCTGGCGCCCTACGGGGAGAGCAAACAGAGGCCGCGGCTCAGCCGGCGCGACCAGGCCGCGCCTCGGGGGCCGGGCCCATGCCTTCCCCCGTTGCACCCCTCGCACCCACCTCGAGCCCGCGGGCCACGCGAGCCTTCTGCCGGTAGACGGAGTAGAGCAGGGCGGTGATGGCGCTGCTGGCGGCCAAGAGCACGGCCTGCGCGGCCGAGGGCCGCCCGCCGCCCTCCATGGCCGCCAGGCCCGCCGTTACCACGGCAACCGCCCGCCGCGCCGGCGCTTGGTGATGACGTCACGAACGGCGCTCTGGCAGACGCAGCGCAACCATCGAGACGGGGAGTCCTCCAAGGCCGGGGAGGAGAGGGGTGCGGGGACCCCGCAAAGCCTGGTTGGGGTGCGGGGGTAACACAAATTACCCCCCAACAGAGGCTGCGGGCCAGGGACCGTCCCCACGGAGCTTTAGGGGAATAAACCCCATCTTTGGGAGTTTGGGGGGCCGGACGGGTCGTACCCCTTTACCCCCATCTCCACCCTGGCGTCTTGGGGAGGACATGGAACTCCAGCCTCACCAGGATCTGAGGGAGGATTAACTCAAATCCCAGCCATCCCTTAGGATTTTGGCAGCTGGCCCCAAATCCTAACGCCCCTGGCTGCGGGGGGGAGCATCCCCCGCACCTCCCTCCCACCTTGGGGGTGGGGACCAACCCAAATTTCACCCTCTTGCTAAATCTGGGGGGCAGTGGTCACACCAAAGCCTCTCCCCCCGTGGCTGGGAGGGGATATCTCCCCAAATCCCAGCCCTGTAGCACCTTGGGGAAGGGGTTCCAACCCCTCACTGGGCTGTGGGGCAGCAGCACCACGTGGAGCTCCCAGTGCAAGGGCTCAGCCTCAGGACACAGCCCCCAGCCCCACAAATGGCCATGGCAGGGTGGCAGGTCCCTGCTGGCGGGGACACACGACCCCCCAAACCCCCCACCCCCCATCTCCTTACCATTGCTTATTCTGGGAAAGCAGCAAAAAGGAGAAGAAAAAAAAAATAAAAATTTTTCATAAATTATTGATCTTCAGGCACTTGGTGCTAATTTGGAGCAGGGTGGGGAGGGGGGGTTTGCAGGCAAATTCTGCGCTCCAGTGGGGTCCAAGGGGCCAAACCCCCATCACTGCTCCCCGATGTGGGTGGCACAGCCGCCCCCCCAGCTCTATATTTAAAAAATCAAGTTGCCATGGCTACACGGAGCAGCTCTCCCCAGCCCTCGGTGCCGCAGGAAAGCGCTGTGGACCCTTCAGCCCCCCTCCTCGGCTCGCCTTTCGAGGGGTAAACGCAATAAAAACCCCCCCAAACCGCCTCAGTGCCCAGCTTAACTCCGCCATCCACCAGGCTGAGACACAAGCGCCGTCACACCGCAGAAAACACACATTAATTTTATTATCACGGCCGCTGCGGAGGAGGCACGAGAGCAGGTTCATGTGCAGGGCCGGGCGGGGTGGGGGGGTCCCTGGGGTGCAAACCCACCCTCAGCACGGGTCTTCCTGCAAAGGGAGCCGCCGTCTTGTCCAGCTTGATCCCCGAGGAGGATCCAGCTTGATCCCCGAGGAGGGTCCAGATTGATCCCCGAGGAGGGTCCAGCTTGATCCCCGAGGAGGGTCCGGCTTGATCCCCGAGGAGGGTCCGGCTTGATCCCCGAGGAGGGTCCGGCTTGATCCCCGAGGAGGGTCCGGCTTGATCCCCGAGGAGGGTCCAGATTGATCCCCGAGGAGGGTCCAGCAGCGCTTTGGGGCGCAGCGAGGGCGCCTCAGCACACGGCGGCCCGCGGCCCGCGCAGGCTGCAGCCCCTCATGTCGCTGGCCAGCCGCAGCACGGCCGCTCGCTCGGCGTCCCCCAAAGGCGTCGTGGCGGCGCCGAAGGCCTCCTCCTCCTCCTCCTCCAGGATGGAGCTGAGGCGAGGGGCGCAGCGGGCCCGCTCGGCCGGCGGGCGGTAGGGACACTTGGCGTTGAGCAGCCGGCGGAGCGGCACCAAGGGCACGAAGGCGTCGCCCAGCAGCTGCTGCTGCACATGGCGGAAATCGCTCTGTCTCTTCAGGCGCTTGAACTCGTTGAAGGCCGAGGCCGAGGTCTGGTAGAGCAGCAAGGCCATGGCGCGCGCCTTGTCGGCCTTGGAGACCAGCACGGCGTGGCAGCGCAGCACCACCGCCTTGTTCTTCACCTGGTGCCGGTACACCCAGGCGAACACCTTGGGGTGCCGGCGGTCGGCGGCGCAGTAGGTGATGCGGTGCAGCAGGTACGCGTGGCCCGGCCGGCGGGCTCCCTTCTCGCAGGGCGTCATGCGGATGCCGTGAGGGCCCAGCGTCAGCTTCATCTTGGCCCCGCCGGCGCCCGCCTCGCTCTTGGCCCAGATCTTGCCCACCGCCTCCTCGGTGCAGCCCTCGCCCTTGGCGTGCAGGGTGACGGCGTTGCCCAGGTACCGCACCGTGTACGTCGGGTCCTCCTTGTTGAGCTCCACTTTCTGCCGCTTGCCGCGGAAAACGCTGCCCAGGCGCTCCAGCGGGCACTCGGGCAGCAGGTCCGGGCAGGAGCGGAGGAACCCGGCCAGCAGCGCCGCGTAGCTCAGCCCCGGCCCCAGGCTCTTGCCTTTGCACTTACGTTCATTTTCCACCAGCACGAACTTGCTCCGGCGCCAGGGCAGCATCTCCGCTCCGCTAAATCCCGGCCTCTTCTCGCCCGCGGCGCGACCACCCCCCCCCCCCCCCCCCAAAACCCTAAACCTCTTTTGGGGGGGTGTCCCGGGGTGAAGCCCCCCTAGCCCGGCAGCGGGGATCCGATGCGGCTGCCCACGGAGGATTGCGGGAGGCTGGCCGCGTTCCGGGAGCCGCCTGCGGCTGATGCTGCGGGAGCGGCGGGGACGCGGCGCTCCGTGGGCTGCTCCACCTCCCCGAGCACGCGGGGAGCCGCCGCCGAGCGGCCCCCGCCGGCTCCCCGAGCGCTCGCCCCGTGGAAGAAATAAAAACAGAATCAGGAAAAGGATGACCGAGGGGTGGTGGGGAAATCAAGCCCTCCATCGCTATGCGGCAGGCAGACCCACCCCTCACCTCCTCCGGCGCCGAAACCCACCGGAGTGAGGGGAGATTTGCCTAATTTGTCACCCCGGGGGAATGATTTTGGGAGGGTCAGGGGATGGCTTCTGCCGCTGGAAAGACAAAAAGGGGTTTTTCCTCCCCAAATCGGTGCGTTGCACTAAGGTGTGTGCCGGGATTTGCAGATCCTGCAGGTTTGCTGGCTTTTTTTTTCCTACAAACCTCCCATTTCCCCCTGTTATTTCCAAGGCAGTCAGACCTCCTCGCTGCTCCTCTCCTTTTGGGCTGAGCTGGCTTTTAACCTGTTGCTTTTCTCTCTGGCCAAAGCCCTAGGACAGCTTCTCTCCAGGAGAAATGGAAGGTTATTTCCCCGTGGCACAGCTCAGGGGGGATTTTTGGGGAGCACTGCGAGATTTCAGCCCTGCAGTGGAGTCTGAGGCTGCTCAGGATTCAGAGCCTTTGGCTCAAACCCTGATTTCCACTTTATTTTTATTTTTTTTTACCATCTAGACATAAAGCAGGGAGACCCCTGGGCTTGGGGACGCTCTGTTTGCCTTGGGATTGAAAAATGGGGAGGAGGAAGGGGTAAAATAACACCATGTGCCCCCACTTTTAATCCATTTGGCGAAGAAAACCAGAGTGGGGTGTTGCAGGGAACAGGAAGCCATTTCCCAGCAGCTTCCTAGATTTTCTGCTGTTTGACTGAAGCAAATACAACCTTAAAATAGCAGCTTCACAGGCAGACAGCACCAACCCCACTCTCACTGCCGCGGCCTTGACAGCCTCATAGGTTTTGGCAGCCAAAATAATAAAAAATGCATGAATTTGTCTGTTTTTCAGCTTTTTTGATGCAAACATTGTCTGTGTGGTTTGCTGCAGGTGCAAGGATGGTTTTGGGGGGATGGCAATTAGGGAATTAGCGCTGATGAGGAAGATTTCTATCCATGCTAGCCTCTGTCTTTCATAATTTTTATTCTTACCCTTGTTGATTGAGGTGAGGACTGTGTTTACTTGCTTGGTATTCATATTGAGAGGGCAGGTGTGAACCCACCCTGTAAATTCTTTATTTACAGATCCCACATTATTGGGGTCGGGGTGGGGCCTTTTCACTGGTTTGACCCCACAGTGCCACCCACAAGTTGCCCTAGGACTGGTTTTCCTTTTTGCCCCCAGATTTTTGGGGACAAAGGAGACTGCACTGCATTTTATATAGGGGAAAACAACCTGGATTAGCACTTAAAAACTGAAAAAAAAAGGGTTGTGGGCTGGTAATCCCTCTTCTCACTCACTGCCCTGGCAAATAGTGAACTGTCATGATTGTGTTTCCTGGTTATCCCTTGGACAATACCGACCTCAGCATCCCAGCTTTGGATTCTTGGGGTGCCTTTGATGATCTCACTGTCCCATGCTCTGTTTCAGCTCCTGGAGTTTCAGCCCCATCAGAAGCCACTGCCAATTTGGATTCTGCTTCCCAGCCTCTTGTGGCTCCTCCAGCAGCAAGATTTGGTGGCAAAACCACCAGGTAAGGTTAAAATCCTCCAAAATCTAACAAACTGGCCAAAAATCCCAGTGATAAATCCCTGGGGGCTGTGACACCCATCCTTACAGCTAGAAAATGGGGCAGGAAGCTCCTCAGGCAAGGGGGAAAATAGAGAAATCTTTAATTAAAAAGCAATTTGATGATCACATGAGAGCCCTTTACCTTGTGTGGGCTGATTCCTGCGGGAGCAAACTGAATTTGGGCTCCAGCATGAGGGAATCTCAAATTGGGCTTTTGACCACTTGTGTCTTCAGCCAGTTTCCCTTGCTGCCTGTATTTAGAACACCTGGGAAAACGTGATATACACAGCTATTAATTTTTATGCTTTCAATCATATTACTCTATTTATTTTGATCTCACTGATCAGGAGCTGTTGTTTCTTTCCCCCAGGAATGATTTAATGAAATTTGCCTGTGGAGCCACAGAACCAGTTTTGAACTGAGGAGGGAACAAAACCAAACAAACAACTCTGGGACAGCAGCGGCGGAAAAATGCTGTGCAGGGACAGAGAAAGGAGGAAGTAAATAATGAAAAGAGGAGAAATTGGAAAGAATGAGGCAGCAGGGAAGGAGAGGATGTGGGAATCCCTGAGCACCATGCTTTGGGGGCCAGGGCTGCCCCTGAGGATGCTTCCTGGAGCTCAGCTGCGTGCCGGGGCGTTATCCCGGCGTCCCGGCCAGCCTTTTTTCCAGGCGAGGAAATATTTAACTGCAGCGTCAGCAGACAGGGCAGGCGGGTGCAGGAATGGAGAGAGGCAGGCAGCACCCTGTCCCCGCTGTCCCCCCAGGCCAGCCTCAGGGTGACCATCTCCAGCTCCTGCTGCGCCGCAGCCACGAGGCCAAAAACTGCGCTTATTGCCCCTACAGCCGCTTCCCGGTGGGAGCTGCGCTGCTCACCACCGGTGGGGAGATCTTCTCGGGTAAGATGGGGATCTGAGACCCCTCTCCAGGGATTTTGAGGTGCCCCCAGCAAGGTTTGAGGGTGTAGCGGGGTCATCCCGGGGTGTTGGTGTTGTGTGTCCTCCCCCGCTGCCTCTTGGCAAGTCGCCATCCCTGACCGAGCCAAAGATCACAACGGATGGGAAAATAAATAAGGGCAAGCGGGGAAAATGGTTTTTTTATTTGTAAATTCCCTAAGAAGAAATGAGGTTTTGGGTGGCTGATAATGGGGTTGTCCCTGCAGGGTGCAATGTGGAGAACGCCTGCTACAGCTTGGGGATGTGTGCTGAGCGCACCGCCATCCAAAAAGCCATTTCTGAGGGGCACACCAGCTTCAAGGCCATGGCCATCGCCAGGTGAGAGTGCTCTGAGAGCTGGAATGGTGAGGGATGGCAGGGGGAACCAGCAGGAGAACCCCAGGTGCTCCTCAGGGACAGCTGCTTTTGCAGCAGCCCCATCTTTTGGGGAGGGAAATAAAGTTTTTTGCGTGGTGATTTTGGAGGAACTGGGGGGTAAATCTGTTGTTGCTCTGTATTTATTGGGGCATGAAGGTGTTCTGTAGGTGTTCTCCCCTCCTCTGACCTCAGGGCTGAGCTTTGTGCCCTTCTCTTTTGGCAGTGACATGAGGGACCACTTCATCACGCCCTGTGGTGCCTGCAGACAAGTGATGAGAGAGGTGACAGCTCGTGTGGGGCTCATTCCCTGACCCCAAACACCATCCCCTGACCCCAGGCATCTCCCCCTAAAACACCTGGAGGTACCAAGGAGGGTGAAACTCCCCCATCCTCAGCCTCAGGGCTGGCTCCAGGCTCCTCAAATTGCATTATCTGCTGGGAAAGGGGCATTCCAACACTGGGTGGGTGTTCAGTGGGAATCCATTAGCTCGGCCTCCCCAGGGTGTTTTATTTCTCCAGGTGCAGGGTTTTGCCCTCAAGTCTTTGCTCAGGCTCTGGCCAGCCTGGAAATGGGGGTTTTTCTGCAAAACTGAGCTTTCCAAATTCTGTCCTGCTCTCATCTCCCTCCTCCACAGGAATCCCAGCACCCACAGCCCGTTTTTGGGTTGTTAATATTTAATGGGTGGTGGGGCTCTGCTCGAGGGTCAGATTCAGCAGGTTCAGAGGCACTGGGGCTCACGCTGGTGGGGTAAAAAACACAGGGTCTGAGCCCAAAATATCCTCTGGGGGAAGGAATTCTGGTAAGCCAATCCAAAAGACATGCAAGAGAGGAGGATGCTCCCTGTGAACCTGGGGAAAAAAAGGGGTATATTAGTAATTTGGGGAAAAAATGCAGGTTCTTCTTCTTCTTCTTCCTCATATGGCTCTTCTTTCTCCTCTTCTCCTTCAGTTTGGCACAGACTGGGATGTCTACCTGACCAAAGCAGATGGCACCTACATTGTCAAGAGGCTGGAGGAGCTGCTGCCGCTCTCCTTTGGCCCTGAGGACCTGAAGAAGGTCTGAGCAGTGTGGCCACCACCAGCCTTTGCCCTTAGGCACAGGGGACAATGTTTTTTTCCCCAATTTCCTCAGCCTGTAAGCAACTTTTTGGTAACAACACAGTGGGAAATGTGTTTATACTGTTAAGTTGCCTGTTCCTCTGGCTCATCTTCTGATTCAGTGTTGATTTGCAGACTCCAGCTCCACCTTGCCCTGAGGAAATGGCAAAATCAATTCATAGAAATTCCCTGTTATTAGTAAAAAAAGCACCCAGACATCGCTGTAGGCAAGGGAGGACATGGGTTTGATGCACAGCTCAAACAGGCTTTGGTACAGAAACCAGTCCTGAATAATGTAAAATCATTGCTTGGGAAAGTGCTGGATCCTTCAGCTCTTAAAGAGAAGCGAAAGCAAGAAGGAAAAGGTCCATCAGTGCCAGAAGTAATTAGTGAGCCAATCCAGATTAGGTGGATTGCTGGAACAGGATGGTTATCGCACTGAGCGTGTCCTTTGCTCGTTTCTACCCAGCTTGTTTTCCTTGCTTTTATTCTGTTTGGGGTGAAGAAGAGGACAAGGAGTTTTTGGGGACTTCTGGAGGGTTTTGTTCCTCCAGGGTAATGCCATTTGTTGATTGTACTACTGATTTACAATACAATGATGAATGAATTCATTACATTTCCCAATCAGCGCTGGGTTGAGCACTTCTGCCATGCCCAAAAGAAATAAAATCAGTTCTGGTTTATCTCTTGCAGTGGTGAAACACAGGGAGAGGGGTCCTGGGGCTGTCCTGCAGCCCAGGAAGGGCTGGGGAGTGCTGGATGTGTCCTGGGAACCTCATGAGGTTCAACAAAGCCAAGTGCAGAGTGTCAGGGCAGCCCCCAGTACCCATACAGGCTGGAGGATGGAGAAG
Organism: Parus major; assembly: GCF_001522545.3. Classification (NCBI taxonomy): domain Eukaryota; kingdom Metazoa; phylum Chordata; class Aves; order Passeriformes; family Paridae; genus Parus; species Parus major. Next base: position 1,477,712 of record NC_031789.1, read on the forward strand.
ACTCCTGCTGGGAAGCTCTTGGAGATGCTGGTGGATGAGAGGCTGATGTGCCTCGGCTGTGGGGCTGATCCCACAGCATGAGAGGGAGGGATTCTGGCACAGGGTGCCCAGAGAAGCTGTGGCTGCCCCATCCCTGGCACTGTCCAAGGCCAGGTTTGGATGGGGCTGGGAGCAAGCTGGGATAGTGGAAGGTGTCCCTGCTCATGGCAGGGGTGGAACAAGATGGGCTTTGAGGTTCCCTCTAGCACAAACCAGTCCGTGATTCTGTGATTTGATGATTCCACACACTGGGCTGTGCTCTGGCTCTTCCCAGGGCAGTGCCATGCTCCATGCCAAGGCACTCCCAGCTGTGTCCTCCATGCCCTGCATTGCACAAGGCTTCACCTTGGCTGCACCCTGCTCTGTGCCCCGCTCCATGACCCATTCCATGCCCTGCCTGATGCACCACTCCATGTCCCCCCTTCCCTATCCAGCTCCATGCCTCACTCCATGTCCCATTCCATGTCTTACTCTGTGTCCCATTCCATGCCATGTTCAGGACCCCACTCCATGCCTCCTTCTCCATGTCCCATTCTGTGCCCCATTTCCTGTTCCATTCCCTTCCCCATTCCCTGCCTCTCTATGTCCCATTCCCTGCCCAATTCCCTGCCCCATTCCCTGCCCCTCTCCATGTTCCTCTCCATGTTCCATTCCCTGCCCCTCTCCCTCTCCCCTTCCCTCTCCCTTTCCCTCTCCCCTTCCCTCTCCC